>NC_083638.1:32704873-33005790 GCF_963576545.1 Limanda limanda | reverse complement strand
AAATGTTATCTGACTCAGATCTGTAGCGGAACACAGAGGTTTTTAAAGTAATGGAACATCCAGACTCTTCCCCCGTGGGACCCGGCGGGAGGGTCGGGTCAGGGGCAGCGGATCGAACGCTCCCCCACCGGCACGGCCCCAGACGTTGTTCCGTTATTGCCCTGTCTGTCCTAAGCTCCGTGGCTTCTGTGTCCGTTGTTGGTTGCTTGTGCGCCTTCATCTACCCCCTACTGAAAGGTAATGCGTGTCACGTTGGCGCGTGATCGTGATTTGAAACTTTTAATAACTATCAGGTAACTTTGTGGAAGTTTTTCTTGGCTATTGGGGCCCCAAGAAGATCTGTGCGGATCTGTGCAGCCGACCACAGCGCATCTTGAGTGCTTCATTTGCTTCATGCTGCTTGCTAGTTATTCCAGGTGAATCCGAGGTTTGCAAAAACGAAGTGCAATTTCGTATCTATAATGAGTGTAGGGGGGGGGGCAAGGCCATGTAAGAGAGACTTCCATTTCATTGTGACAAGAGAATGATACGGAAGCTCATTCACAGTCACCCAAGCAAGCGCATTTCTGACTTAGAGGAACCATAAAAAATCGCGGGAGTTGTTTTTTCCCAGAGTTTATGGGTCAGTAGACATGCCAGTTACCCAAATTAACGTGTAGAAGCACTAAAAAAAGTGGAATTTTCATAATTTATCCCCTTTAAGACACAACTAATATAAGTCAATGTTAAAGATGCTAGCTTTGATTAAATCCTAAATGAACAAAGGGTGTCTGAAGTCATTGTGAACATGACAAGGATATTTCACAGTCACCTTAAACGGATGGTTAACGAAAAATGTAAAGTCACTCATTATCAACTCACCACTATGCCAATGGAAGCGTTTGAGTCCACAAAACACTTCCGGAGTTTCAGGGGTAAACAGCGCTGCAGCCAAATCCAATATTGTTTAAGAAACTGGTGACCAATTCTTCAAACGTAATAAAACGTAATAAAACTACACAACATGCCTCCATGCTGCTCGTGTGGTGTCATCCAAGTATACGGAAGCCTCGACATCATATCCTCGGAGCCGCGTTCACCTTCGCAAACACACCGGAATTAAGCACACACTGCACACAATCTGTCGCCCAAGGGCACGTGCGGGGTGGGCATTAGCATCACTACATCCGCAAGCATCGCCGTTTTCCAGTTGTGGACATTAAGTCTTAAAACACAGTGTAAATGATTTCGAATCAAATAGGAATATCGGGCTTCTGGACACTTGCATGACATCACACGAGCGGTATGGAGGCATGTTTTTTTTCTGTTGTTTTATTTTGTATGAAATATTTATCACCAGTACTTCATTTGAGTTGGATTAATAATGGGTTATAATTGAAATAAAATAATTAAAATTCTAAAAGTCAAGAGATTCTTGAGGAGACACATGGACTTTCTGGACATGACTGGTCTGGATAATAAATCAGTTCCACCCTTTGCTTTCATTAAAGCCTCATTCCATTGTGGCCATGATAACACAAGATGTTGGAAACTTTCCACTGAGAATCTTCTCCATGTTGACATATTGACTGTATCACATCATCTCAACTGCACATTCATGCGGCCAACCTCCTGTTCTACCACATCGCAAGGGTTCTACTGGATTCACATCTACTGACTGAGGAGGTCAATGACGTTCACTGAACTCACTGTCATAAACCAGTCTGAGACTACTTTTGGAAAGCACACAAATAACAACACTAATATGCTGTGTCAAACCATGATTTAATGGTATAATGGTCCAAAGTGACACCATCATACCACTACCTTCAGCCACAGGTGATGACTGTTGAGCCCGGTCCCTTCTGGACCAGACAGCGTGTTCGTTGATTCGAGGTTCAAGTGGGAAAGGTTAATAATTTAGACAAGTTCAGTGTTCAAAAGTTTTACAGTAATACGTTTATTGTATAAGAACAATACTTACAGAGAGTCTCTGGAGTTCTCCAGGACACGTCACCAGGTCACTGGATCATGTCGAGAAGAAGCCCCCACTTTCCCAAGTCCACAGTATTTGTAAGAGACAAAGCGTGCAACACAGAGGCGGTTCTTTTCTTGAGCGCACTCAGCAATTGGCCAGATGTGAACTGTCTCTCAAAGAGCAGTTTTTTGCAAGCACATCATTGTGAGAGAAGGTCCACTCCACCAGGTGTCTCTATCAAGAAGGGAGTTTTTTACAGTGGAGAGACCAAGCAGATTAGACCTTAGAGGAGGATTTCATATGTTTTCCCCATAATAATTCATGAAATGGTTCTTTGTTTTAGTCCGGGCACATCCTCTCTCCTTCCTGAGAATCCGTGCTTTCATTATCTCAAATCTCAAGATGAATTTCCTTCTCACGCTTTCCCCAAGTTGCACTTTGCAGTCAGTTTGACACTCAGATGGTTGCGCTCTGTGTTTGACCCTGTATTTGAGTCCAGAAATTATACATTACTCCAGATGAAAGAAACAGTTGTAATATTGTTAATTCTATAGACTACACAGCTAATATTGATTCATAGGATATAAATGTAGGTAAAATATAGTAAAATATATTCATAAGATAGAGAACAAAACATAGATATCTCAACATGACACAAGGCTGTAGTCTATGCTGTTGACTTCAGATTGTGACTCAACTGGAACTCCTGACCTGTGTTTGCAGTATTTGATTCAATGTTCAGCTAGCACATGATGGATCATTGGATAAGTGCACTAATAAGCAAGTGTTTGTGTTTGCTCATGATAATTACTTTTATTGATGTCATTCTGACTTTGGATTTCTTGCATTATGAGATCGCTAAATTGTTAGCCTCTGTGGCCTCTAAAGATAGCGTCCACGTTGCTGTTACCCAGCGATGATGTCTTCATTACTTAACCAGTGGAATGCCAAGTATACCATATGTGTGACCTTCAACATCGTAATAATTCTCTGTCAAATTTTTAAACTTTCTAAACAGGTCAACTGACACTAAGCAATAACTGTGTTGTTGTTTGACATTGATTTCGGCATTTAGACTACCAATCTTAAATCCAAAGATGCCATTTCTGCATTGAGAGCTGGATTTAATAAAATAAAATAAACATACCGTTTTATCTACAGTTATTGATAATACACCACTGTTCACACACATACACACACTTTAACGTGTGGTCAGATACTTCATACCATGTCCTTTGAGCATTAACTACACACACACACACACACACACACAAGGCAGAGGCCCAACATCTTCAGGGAGGTGAGGCAGATACGAACAGACCTCCCTCCCTCACACACACACACAGTGGACAGATTAGACTAGAGGTTTTCATGCCTTTCTCACAGTTTTCCATGAATCACTTCATTATATTAATTTCTAAAACGTCCTCTCTCCTGTTAAATTATCAGTCTTAGAATGCTTTGAGGCCGGGACACTATGACCTCACTTCACTTCACTTCACACACACATAAAATAAGCACACACACCGAGGCAATATGCTTATGAACTCTAGTAACCGCGACTCAGCGTGCACGTCATCCCGCAACGCCAGGAGGACGACCCGACGAGATCCGACCAATCCCAATCCAAGAAGAACCTCTGTCATGCCCAGTATCAATATATAAGCTTTGTGCGTACTCTGCCTCAGCGCCATTTTTCCTGACCAGGATCAGTGGACCATGCATGATCATTTGCTAGACACCGCAGTTTCCTGACCTGTGACCTCTGAATAAACCTGCTTAATTTTAACTTGAGAACGACGCCTCCTGCCTTTGATTTCCACCCGCAACAAAATGGTAGCAGAGGGGATGGTTTTAGACGATTCAAAGAGCTGAGTGGAAACAACCAGTCGGGGAGGAGGCCGTCTCTCAGACGGGAAAGAACCGTCCTGAAGTGACTTGTCTCTCCTTGGGAAACTGATCAAAGCAGCGCTGTAATACTAAAAGGTAAGCAGTGCCTATTTAATTGAAATCTGCATATTGTCATGATAGAGAAAACCTAAATTTTTGATCAGAAGTCCTGAGGGTGAGTACAAGTTACATATGATAGATTTAACAAAGTAATTAAATGGTCTGAAACTGCTGTGTATTGTGCAAATTGTGTTTTTTTATTTTAATAACGAAGTGCCGGCAGCTTACACTGTAAAATAGGTCTAAATGAGTTGGTGTAGGTAGTAGCTGAGGAAAAAGTCTCCCACTTAAAAAGAACCCGAGTTAAAATTCAACCAGGCGCCCATCGGAAAATTGCTCCGCGACGGCGGTTGATGGGTGAGTTGGCGTGAAGACGCACACTGTAAAAACAAAAACCCTGATCTGCAGGTTGGTGTGTGAGTATTAGCTACGAATTTAACTCAAATTCGATCTCCCACCCAAAAAAGAAAAGGGTTAAAATTCATCCAGGCGCCCATCGGAAAATTGCTCCGCGACAGCGGTTGATGGAGGGGTTGGCGTGAAGAAGCACACTGTAAAACAAAAGGCCTGAGTACACAGGTTGGTGTGGGGGTAGTAGCTAGGAATTTAACCCACATCTTAGAAGATGATAGAGGGAAATGGAAAGACCTAGCAATTGGATTACTAAAGTAGAATCAGATGAAGAAAAAAAAAAAAAGAAAGAATACCCAGGGATGGAGGTCACGTGCCACCCCTGGATGTTTTTGAGATTGAAATGTCAAGTTATATGAAGATTCTAACTGCTCTTACTGCAGCTCTCTCCAATCAGGTCTCCAGGGCCCTGGCGACTGATCCGGAGGAAGCTGCAGAACCGAAGGTAAAAGTTGGTGACTGGGTAAGAGTGAAGGTTCACAAGAGAAAGTGGCCAGAACCCAGGTGGACTGGACCGTACGAAGTGAAGGAGGTTACTTCACACTCGGCCCAGGTCAAAGGTAAATCAGGCGCACCTTGGCACCACCTGACACATTGTACCCCAGCACCTTCACCTTCCCGCTCATTGGCTGAAATAAGAACTGATTTGAATAATGCAACAGGAGCTTTACAAACCAGACACACCATTGTTTCAATTGGGCACAAATAACGGAAGGATGTTACGAATAAGGATTTGAAAGAGGAAATTACTTATATAAAAATTATTATACTACTATTGATTATATAATATAGAGAGGATGTGAAGTAACAAGTATGAATGGAAGTGTGTGGCTGTTGGACTGAGTGACTGGTAGAAAACGTTGGGGCGCGGCCCGTTGTATCTCAAAAGAGGGAGTGCGGTCTCTGCCCGTAATTTAAAAAACGTGGCAGAGAGCACGCTTGGCTGTGAATGTTCGTGTGCTTGTGTGCAGGGAGAACTCCCAGATGTGTGTGGGAGTAGGAGTGTTTGTGTGTGTAACGGGAGAGAGTAAAAAGTGTGTCAAGGTCGAACGAATGAGAGACAGAATAGAAAAAATAGGAATTAGACTATAGAGGTGATATATGCGCTTGCCATCTGATATATGTTGTATGTATGGGTAAATGTGTTTAGGACTTGCCAAAGAAAGATTAAGACTTGCACAGCAGAGGATGAAAAGGGGGAGGGCCAGAAGCCTTACAGCTAACAACTGGCGTTAAGATCACAAAGAGGCTTGGTTGTTTGTTTCTATGTTATTTGTTTGTTTGTTTGTTTTTAATATTGCTTCATTCAGAAGTAATGAATTCCAGAGGGAATTGTTAAAATTACACTTTTTGGCACAAATTTGTTCTTTCAGATATTTCCAAAATATATCTTATCCATTAGAGGAAAGGAGAAAGGTTCTGGCCTCCAAAGTTCTATATAAAACCCAATCATTTGATCTTATTTTATTTATTACCTGACACAGGAGGGATAATAGTAGACACCAGTTTAATACTTCACAAGTTATTAATTTGATTCGTAATATAAATTCAAGGATGAGTGATTAACAAAATCACATTAAGGTGTCTTTTTAAAGCCCATCTCTAAGTACAGTTAATGTGCAATGTTTTTTCTTTTCTTTCTGTTTTTATTTAATTTTTGAGCCATCTTACAAAAGTTTCATCCTCAGCTGTTGGTTTGTGAGAATAAATGTGATAACAATGTTTTTTGTTTTTTTTTTTAGTCTGGAGAAGTTGAAATGCTGTTTTACTTACTTTTATATCAAGCTGAAAATCATTTATGTGCTTTATTCCACATTTAAATCATCCATTTAAAATTTAATAGTCAAGACATGTTAAATCTATTTACAGTTGGATTTTAAACTAGAAGTTTGATTCAACCCCATGTAACTCTTGAGAGTCCTAAAAATAAATATGTTTCACCATTGGGAAGACGAATAAATTAAAATCCAGTTAAAGGTCAGAGGTCAAATACAATTTAACTCATAGCGTGTTTCATCTTAAATGAAAAGCACAAGCCATAATACAAGCCCCTCTGTTTACACAGTTTATAGAATGTCATATCTTTAATTGTATTTAATTTATTTTGGACCCTTTAATTTTTTAATTCAGGGAAGAAGATTTTTGTTTTGTTTTATACATTATCTTAACATCTAAGGCTCTTAATTTGAAAGGTGTTGTTAAGCTCCAATTATTGATTTTTATTTCATCATGAAGAAAATATTGGCAGAATAACTTTTAAATTGTTTTGATCTGTTTCAGCTGTCAACTCTGTCCTTTGTATGTGATTCCTGTTTTATCACAGGACAGTTTGAATTTTGGAAAATGGTTTGAACTCAAATACTCAAACGCTGTCATATCTGCTGCTTATGAAAATTCAACTTGTTTAACCTTTTATTTTAATGTCCACTGATTTGGCCGACCACACCTCAAAAGTTTATGAAATTGTTGAATACCAAAAGAGGGTATGTGTGTTTTGATTCGATTATTTAGTTTGTTTCTTTTCTTTTATAAGCTTATATAATCTACTTTAATCTCAATTACGCATCGCAGTAAATTAATCACTTTTCTGTTTGTTTTCCTTTCAAACTCTGGAATCTGGGCTTCATGATTTCAAGGCCAACTCCCATCCGGTGTTAACTCCACCTCCTCCATCACGACCGACTGTACGCCCTGCGCCTGGCTTGGCACAGTGCAAGCTGAAGCACATGGCCAGTAGGCGAGTATTAATTCCACGAAAGGATCTTTACAAGGCTAAGATCCAGCTCTACGCACCATGACATGACATGGCTGTAGACTCTGCTCTGATGAAGGAAAACGTGCCTCACCCCCAGCTGTTCTGTGGATGCTGAACTGGGGATGGGTGCTGTGGATGCTGTGGATGCTGAAGGGGAAACTGATGCTGTGAAGCTGAAGCTAAGGACGATGACGCGACGATGAGGATGAGGGGGGGGATGGGTTTGCACTGGATGGGATAAAGGTTGAGGGGTACATGAACTCGCCAGTAAGTGGTCACACCCTAAAGGGGGATTAAGAGAGAGTCTGGAGGGATTTCAAACTTTTAACTATAGTCTGTGTCTGAACTCTAAAGCAACAAAGATAGGAAAAGTTTTAGCTAGATATTATACTTCATACAAATGATTTCAATAACTGTTGCTGCTTAGTGTTAATAATTAATCTTTCACCTGTTCTCACTTCTCGTTCTGTATTAAAGCAAAATTTCCTTAGCTGCATTAGACATCAAACAGAGTTCCAGGAGCTGCCTCTCCTGAGGCAAAGTCAGTGTGACATTGTTTGGGTTCAGTTTGTTCCGAATGTTTACAGTCAGGTATGTTTTGAGATTTTGTATTGCTGTGATTCTTTTAATCACAGCGTGCACGTCATCACGCAATGCCAGGAGGACGACCCGACGAGATCCGACCAATCCCAATCCAAGAAGAACCTCTGTCATGCCCAGTATCTATATATAAGCTTTGTGCGTACTCTGCCTCAGCGCCATTTTTCCTGACCAGGATCAGTGGACCATGCATGATCATTTACTAGACACTGCAGTTTCCTGACCTGTGACCTCTGAATAAACCTGCTTAATTTTAACTTGAGAACGACGCCTCCTGCCTTTGATTTCTACCTGCAACACAGTCTATGATTATAACCTGTAATTGCAAACACAAAGAGGGAGAGAGGGCGGGGCAAGCAGATATACAGTACTGTAGTATATAGTGAAAAATAATGAAGCTACAAGGAAGAAGACAAATGGATGAGAAGTAAGACAATGTTCAAGAAGAATAGAGGACAGGAACATAAATCAGCCCCGTATTTTCAGTTTATAACACAAGGCTGTAGTCTATGCTGTTGACTTCAGATTGTGACTCTACTGGAACTCCTGACCTGTGTTTGCAGTATTTGATTCAATGTTCAGCTGGCACATGATGGATCATTGGATAAGTGCACTAATAAGCAAGTGTTTGTGTTTGCTCATGATAATTACTTTTATTGATGTCATTCTGACTTTGGATTTCTTGCATTATGAGATCGCTTAATTGTTAGCCTCTGTGGCCTCTAAACACAGTAGAATAGGAGTTCAATAGGAGATTAAAGCATTTAACAAATGTTAAAAAGTAATAATTTTACACTAATTGGTATCTTGCCTAGTGACATGCTGACAGAGGGACCTATGTTAGCCACAGCACCTACTGTATGTCAGCTGAAACCTTGTTGATGAAAATATTCCTGTGTCTGAGACTGGAATAAAACATTCCCTGTCTGCCAATTAAAATGAGACTTTATGTCAAACAAATATAACACAAGCTTTTCCTCCGCTGGTTCCTCTGCTCTAAAATAAGAGTTAGTGTTTAAATAAAGTTTAATGTTATGTTATGTTTATTTTAGCCAAGTATTAGCACTGCTGAAACTACCCAGTGTAGGCAGTATGTGTTGCAGGTCACATGACACACAATGACCCCAAAAACATTTTTATACAGTATATTTCATCATTAATAAGCTGGAACAGCAACAAAATTACTGAACATTTTCAAAAAGTTGCCAGGAGGTGTGTCTGCTCTGCACAAGCAAAGTAGAAATAGGATTTTACTTTTGTTTTAATGCTATGAGAACAACTAAAATAACAGCAATGGCTTTAAAACATATATGAAAATGTATATGCATGTAATGCGAACCAATGATATTTCCCATCTTGCACTCAAAGACAACCATTTAGTGGCCTCATTCTGAATCACAATCTTATTGTGACAGTTTCCTGAGCATGTGCACTGCAGTCTGCCCTACTGTTGTACTGCTTGCTTTTACACTCATCAGTGGGCGCCTTCACTACTGACCACTGACAACTGCAGAATGTCACTCACTTCTGATAACATACCATCATCTGGTGCTTCTATACAGTAGTTTTTGAAGCAGACAAAATAATCTTGCTCCTCTTCAGCACCGTGCCTGCCAATCATACAGACCAGGGTTGAATCCCTAGACAATGACACAAGCTGTACAAACAAATGTGACCTAGGCCTATCGGATTAGATACATCTTTTCTCAGCAGGACAATCAGCTTAGAGCACGGCAGATCGATGGATGTGCTTTTGAAGAGCCTCTGGGAGTGTTGTGCTCCTTGATTCCCAATTTCCAGGCATCATTAACCTTTGGGCATTCACGCCGGCTGCACTGTCCCAACACCTCCACACTAATGGCAGCGTATGATTCCTTTCAGCAACAGTGGCTCTGTAGTATTACAGCAGCTATTTTGGGCAATGACTTTGGCTAGTTTCCTTGTCTCAATACGGCAAGGTCAGCACTAACAGCTACCAAGATAACTTTTTTAAGTGATCATCTGGGTTTGTTTCTCATCAAAGTAGAGGTGTAACACAAGCAAAAGTAATTTCAATGTGTCCTATAATTTTCCTTCATGTGATGGTGTAACAATGCCTTCTTGGCAGAAGTATCACCAGTCTGCACAGGACAATAAAGAAAGTGCTGATCAGTGAGAGATGCTAAGCTGGTAATCACTGCCCAGCCACACTATGGGGACTTGACCTTTTTTGAAGTAAGACAATTTTAAACTGAAGACAAGTTAGAGTGAGGTTGGTTTCAGGCTAAAGTTATGGTTAGGTTAGAGGAAGTGAATGGGAGTTGTAATGTCCTCTGAAGTCATGGAAAAGTGTGTGTGTATATGTGTATGCACATGTGTACACACTGAAGAGAAAAGACAAGAGTAATTCCATTACCTACCAAAGTCAACAGGGCAGTCACAAATGCACATATTGCACATGCACTGAAAAACTGAGCTGGATGCATGTTCACTGTATATATATACAATTTTCATTATTGTGAAGTGGTAACACACACACCGCATGTCTTTTTCATATTGTTCAATCAAATACAAATGGGGGAAATTTCCACAATAAGACCATATACTTAGTAGGGTCAGGAACCTCAATTCCGTGACCATTCTCTGGCTAATATTTTTGATGACTGATTTGACATCTATACACCATTTATACAAAATTTAGCCCCCATGTCCATAGCAAAAATGTCGGCATATTTCGATAGAGGGCAGAATCAAAAATGGCAGCCACCACCATCTTGTAAGAGTAACTTTTTTACCAGAGCACCTAGCATAATGTATGAATACACTTTTTGTGGTAAATGGGACATAAGGATTGTGATTCTGACATCATTTGCCATTTAGACATCATCTTGACCCCGAAATCCAAGATGGCCACCATCTGGTAGAGTGAAAATGTAATTTTTGATACCCAAATTAACTTTTTAACCAGAGCACCTAGAATAATGTATGAGGACACTTTTTGTGGTAAATTGACCATAAAGACTGTGATTCTGACATCATTTTGACATCAAGACATCCTGTTGACCCAAAAATCCAAGATGGCCACCATCCGGGAGAGCAAAAATGTAAAGTTTAATACACAAATCAGCCCCCAGGTCTCCAGGAGATGGGTGATGTATGGCCTTTATACATTACTTATGTATAAAGGCCATACATCATCAGCCATACACCTTTGGTTTTCAGTAATGTGGATGTTGGGACTCTCAGGCTGAAAAGGGTTGAAAACATGAAGGCAATCAAATTTTTTAATTTACCAACAATCAAGGTATTGGAAATGTTAATAAGTTGCCTCCAGGGCTTCTAAATTCAAGCAATGTCCAAATGTTACCAAAGCAGGCCAAGGACATGATGGAAGGAGGCTTTTGGATGCTGCGGGTGGAGTTGGGGGATGTAGCTAAAACTAATAACATCTAGCTGATTAGGGAAGCTTGTTATCGATGTGACCAGGAGGTGGAAAATTGGCTGAAATAGACAAAGATACAGATGTTATCACGTTGGCTTTCCAATTTGTTTGTAACTGGGAGATATTGCAGTTGCCATTTTCCCCACTCCCGAACCCCATTAGATAAGAAGTGACAAGACCAAAACAATAATACCAATACATTGATTCATTTAGTTAAATTCTGATTAGTAAAGAAAACCAAAAATAATTTTAGGCTTTATTAACTTTGCTAGTGTAAAGCCAGTGAGGAGATTTTCCATGGCAGCTGCATTAGAAAGAAGACAAACTACTGCTTCACGCTACATATCATAACATATGGCACAGGAGGAATATGGGTTACCAGAGCAAATGAAAAGGGCAAAGAGTCCAAGACAGATTACAGTGACAGAATGTAGAGGAAGGACACAGATAATGAGGCAGAAAAGGAAGGAGGAGATGTGAAGACTCAGTGCTCCGGGCAAAAAAAACACAGAGGAAGACAGAGAAGACACAAAGCAATTAAATGACAGCGGTATTGTGTGTGTGTGAGTGAGGAAAACAGGGGCGAAAAGTTAAGCAGTTAGTGTTCAAAGACAGGGGGAGACAATCAAACAGACAGAGAAAAGCTGTAAAGAGCAAATGTGCTTTTGTCCAGTGACTCTGACATTGTATTTTATGTGAATATCTTTCCAAATAAATCTGAGCCTGGAATGGCCAATATCTAGCCTGACGTTGTCATACTCATAATTCTAGTCAGAATATGAGTCTTATACTGCTCCATTGGGCTGTGATTATAGGGTGTGTTTCAACCGAACCAGGATAAAAAATGCCTCTTCACTCAATTGGATAGACCTACAACCAATCAGAGCAACGTAGTATGTGACGTATGTTAAGCGACGCAAAGTTGTTGTCAACAGAAGTCAACTGCACGCACGCTGGAAGAAGTAGAAGAAGAAGATGAGTAAAAACGATTTTTGTCGGTGTTGTAAAAAGAATTTGAGGATACATGGAGAACTTGCCAGCACGATCAGCATTATTGAGAGAAACAGTAAAGGTGAATGCACGTACGAACAAGTTCTCCGTTTAGGATTACAACTCCACAACACATCAAACAATTCGTATCGCATTTGTCGGTCCTGTAAGAACTTAATAACACGGTTGGAACGTGACATTCCCGTGTTTAAAAAATGGACAGACGACGAAGGAGACCAGGCTGAAGAAGCTTGTTCATCTGAGGCATCAGAGAAAAGAGACCGGGGCCTACTCCCTCCAAGACGCCCAGGGCTCTGAAGAAGTACAAAAACGCGAAGAAGCATTACAGAGGTAAGCTTGTTGTTGAAAACAAATTCAACCCAAGCGCCCTTTGGTGACGTGGTTGATTACATTACTGTTGATCATCTGTCCATCATCGTATAAAGCCCGCCCTGACAATTTGATTGGTCCGAACAGCTTTTGTTCGGGCATAGTTTCTCCCCAACGGAGCAATGGCAGACTGATCTTCCCAACCTCAAATGTTGTGGGCGGGGCTAAATTCGTCTGGCTTCGGCTGTCTTCATGTTAGTATAACCCTATGTTTGTAGCATCCCTCCAATTCTTTTTCACAGGTTCAAAAAGGGCGGCTGTGGCTGAGGGGTAGAGTGGTCGTCATCCAACCTGAAGGTCGGCAGTTCGATCCCCAGTCTGACCCATCTGCATGCCGAAGTGTCCTTGGGCAAGATGATGAACCCTGAATGGCCCCCCATAGAATAACAAAGTGCTGCGAATAGATGCACTGTATGAATGGGTGAATGTAAAATTGTACTGTAAAGCGCTTTGAGTAGTAATCAAGACTAGAAAAGCCCTATATAAATACAAAACCATTACCAAAACCATTACCAAATACGTATCTATATTTAGCTAAATGCCATCTTAGGAACAAGACAATAATGGACAAAAGAAGACATATCCTCCATCCCTCAACTTCAGAGAGTGAAGCCCTGCCCTCACAAGACCTCAGCTGGGAAATAATCAGCATTGACTCTGCTGTCCAACCATCTTTATATCAAAGCTTGCTTCTTTTATACAAAGCACAAGGATCCAGCACAGCTGTGTGTCAGCAGCTGAAGAATAAGGATCCAGCTGGGCGGACACATTTTTTTAATTCAAAGTTAAGACAGGGACTCCAAGGCGAGAAAATGACAATTTCACAAACAAGTAATCTGATATTACCCAGATTATTGATGAAATTACTGCAATTTTCTCATAATCTCTGACCTCACTACAAGTATCAGAAAAATCTAAATTCTGACTTGATAATGGCACTACTGGAGGCACAAAAATTTTAAAGTCAAGGGATTACCATTACCGTCATTAGCATAAACTGGGGTACATGTCAGTCAGCTCAACGTGGTGTGAAGAGAGATCAGTTAACAGAATTCACAATAACAAGATTATCACAGGAAATTATTAGAGATTATCTATAGAAAGTTTGAACAATTGTTTGGGTGATTTATCTATTGTTGGCATATTAATTGTGCACAAAATAGTACAAAACACTAATACCTAATATAAATTTGCAGAAAAAAATGATCTCATAGATCTAGGAGCGATCATACCCATTTTCACACAAATACATTAATTTCAGTTAAATTCAGTTGTAGTAGAGGCATTACATTCCACATGTATTTTTTTTTTTGCCCTGTAGTAGTTTCAAGTCTCCATGTATGTCAAGCAGTGAAAATCAAGAACCTCCTTTCCCCCTGGTGATATTTGTTGTATAAGCCATTACCTGATCTAGAACATAGCAACAACAAACTTCTTTTGGCAATGACCTAAGCACTGAGTTCTCACTGGAATAGGAATTTCATCAGTCTCCTCAGAGAGCGTAGTGTCATTCATATGACTATGCGGGTGAGTGATAGAGGAGCTGGTGAACACAATCTGACTTTCATTTCTATGATATAAGGAAGCTAATGCAAAGTTCAAAGACAGCCACAGCCTACACAGTCTGAAAGTGACTCACCTTCACCGTTCTATACGGACCCAGACCTGTTATTGGATTTTGACAGAGCATTTCTATTTTAACCTGCGCAACGTTTTCGTCTTTACGGTGGTAAATCCTGACAAGTCAAGAGAAAGTGGGGAACAAAAAGATAAGGAATGTCAAGCTGTTTAATTGTAAATATTTGTTGAGATTGTTTTAAATGTGAAATGTAGTTAAGAAAAAGAAGAAAAGGGGAAACTCAAACTACATATTTTTACTTGCATTTAAAAAACGAATTGTTAGATAAATAGATTAATGGAAAAAATAATAATTACATTAATCGATAAAACATTTTTTTTTGTAGGTGCAGCCCTATTATCAATATAAAAAAGTTATAAACATATAATATTGAGTAGAAAATATATAAATTACATATTACAACACACACTTCCTATTAGTGGTTTCCAGTCATGCAGCTATTTGGTTAAGCAGTGGCAATTCATAATAATAAAAACCGGCTGGCAAGCGGTTCAAAGTACTTGATCGATCCAAGAGTCTGCATGTCAATGCAGTCACAACTCAATTATTTTGGTGAACTTTACTGCCCCCACTGACAATTCCACATTTCAGAACCATCGGTTGACTTAAGAATATAATTAACATTACATACATTGGTCCTCCGTAAATATTAATGCAATATATAACCCACAGAAACTCAAACTGTGCATCTGCTTTACATCACACATTTTGAAAGTTTTGTACTGTACAGTAAGAGATTTCAATCAAAAAATCATACACTGAAACAGTGGGCTTAGCATCCTTAAAATAAGAATTAAACAGGATAAGACATGTTAGTCGCTTTGGTCGCCATGAAAACATACACATATGAAATAGCAATGTAAGTGAAGCAATCCCACCTGTCATCTCGCCCAGCTTGTGGAAGCGTATTTAAGAAAACTGTATTTCAGTCAGACAACTCACGTTCAAACATTTATTGCAGCGGTAGAACAGGTTTAGTATTAGGCATCTAGGCTCCAACTTAATCACTCCCCCATATGATTGCACAGCAGTGATGGGAGTTATAAGCATATACTTATTTCCCCCGTTGGAGCCTGCAGGTGGATGCTTGGGTGGTGGAGGGACTGAAGCAACTGGTAGCAATACTGCAGCAGCAGGGCAAGCAAAGGGGATGATGGAAATTTTCTCTCTGCTTAAATAGACCACCTGATAAGGTGGGTGGGTATTATAGATGGTTGCGAAGAGTGAGGTATGTCACATGATGTATGTCACATGATCAGAGCAGGGCAGCTTGAGTTGGCTGCCTGAACTAGCTCACAGGCGTTTCCTGATCAGGTTTCACAGTGTGAAGTCAGGATTGTTTTTTGTGATGTAAGTGATAAATCATCAATGGAGAAAACACACTCACTTTATGAACACACACTCACCCCCAATTTGCGGCTGCGCATGCGCACGTAGCCTTGCTTGACAATGTCGTTGAAGTTGGAAGCCATCTTCGGTGGGTGGGTAACCAGCTGGCTGTCGCTTTGGAGACCATCCAGATGTTTTTTTCCTCCCTCAACCAGACTCTTGCTTTTCCTTTCTATCCTTCCAAAGCTTCCAGCTCCTTTGTCCTTGATGGCTTCCTTTCTCTCACTTTTAATCTGTTTACTTGATGTGGATTTCCTCCTTAGAAGTTTTTCTGTTTCTATCTTTCCTCTTTCATAAAGCTCATCACATTTCCCTCCCTCCTCTTACTGATCCTTCTGTTTCCATTTGTTCTCCTCTGTTGAACTTTTAAGTCTCCTCCTTTCTCCTTCCTTTTGTGCGTTCATCCTTTAGTGCATCCTCCTTTGAGATATTCTTCATCAGACGGGTCTTCCCTCATCTTCCTGGTAGGTATTTCTAAGAAACGGACAATGATATATACATATTTCTGTTATTGAGAAGCAAGAAGCACAACATTATCAACCATAATTCATGCTGGTGCCACAAACTGTTGAAGGCAATTATGCAGGATGGCTGCTTGTGACATGTTGCACTGTTTGTCTTTCTTTGTTTGAGTCTGTGTAAATACATAACGTTTTTTATATATATATATATTTATGTGTGTGTGTGTGTCCGCCCGGCCGCCCATCTATTAGAGCAGTGGTTCCCAAACTTTGTACAGTCCCGTACCCCTTTAGACATTCAATCTCCAGCTACGTATCCCCCCGGGGTTTTTTTCTCTGCCGCCGCCACGCGACCCCGCCCTGGACGGTGTTCCGACTTGAGAAACAAACTGAACCTCTTCGAGTACCCCAGTTTGGGAACCGATGTATTAGAGCAGGGGTGTCAAACTCATTTTAGTTATGGGGCCACATACTGCCCACTTTGATCTCAAGTGGGCCAGACCAGTAAAATCATAGCATAATAGCGTTATTTTTCACCGTCACCATAAATTTCCATTTCAAACCCACTAATATCTTCATCCTTTGCTCTTAACAAGCATTGTTGCACTGCTGCTGGAGAGAAGAGGTTGCAGACAGCTGTGTTGGTGATCCTCATTTGTCGTCATTTGCTAAAGATGCATGTACCATTTATATAATGGCAACATTCAAACAGCTCTGTTTAATGTAGATGTCACTCAGAAGCTGATGCAGCCTTTCATCCCTTTCAGATGACATGCTTTGGCTCTCTAAATTACTGTCCATATTGATGATGTATTAAAAAAGAGGTGAACTGTTGTGTCACCTGAAAGTTATTATCTTTTGCTTGAGGAAATCTACGCATACAGAATGTAGGTAAGGTAATATTACTAACGTACATCGCAGTACTAAAGATAAAGTGTGTTGTATGCCGCTGTGATGTTAGTCCCTTAAAGGGAGTTTGTAGTTTGTAATTTGAAAAACAATAGAATTACAGGTCACTTACAGGTTATTATAAGCTATTAAAGGTCATAGTCAGCGAATGCAGGGGAATATTATGGGTCAAAGTTCATCAAAGTTAAACTCCACTTGAAGCCACATTGGAGATTTACTTTGACAGGGGAAGCAAAGGTTTTATTCCCTTCCCCGCTCGCACAGATGGGAAGTGAAAAGGAGGTGAACAAGTTGAGAGATGCTAAAACACTCAATAGGTTTAAAATGTGGAGTTAGTGATAATACCCTCTGTAAAAGGTAAATGGACTGCATTTATTTAGCCTTTTTCTAGTCTTATTGATTACATTTCATTTCATTTAGCTGACGCTTTTATACAAAGCGACTTACAATAAATGCATTCAACCATGAGGGTACAAACCCAGAACAACAAGAATCTAGAAAGAACAATTTCTTCAAAAAAGCAAATCTATAAAGTGCTATAAGTAACATTTAAGTGCTACTAAATTGTTAGTTTATTGATAATTCAAACCGCATTACAGTGCAAATCATATCCACCCATTCAAACACACACTACATTATATTGCCTCTTTTATCATTCACACACTTAGGGTCCAGCGCCCAAGGACATTTTGGCCTGCTGCCGCTCATGCCTTCATCACTAAAGGCCAATTTATGCTTCTACGTCTTTTCTAAAACGGACAGATAAGACCGCCCTATCCGTCATGGAACGCCCTTTCCGAGCGCCTCGGAGAGCTTTTCATGCACCTCTGATTTTTCTAACTGTCCGTGTTTATTTCGGAGACCCAACGGACAGACCTTGGCTGTGATTGGTCCGCGAACGACATAATTTCCGTATGACGACAGTGATAGTAGTAGTTAGTGTCGGGAGTCCCTGCTGACTGTGTGTGGAAGCTGGGGGGAGCTAGCTGGGAGGGGAGCTAGCTAGGTCCGTGTAGCCTCAAGCAGATTCAAGCTGTGGAATCAGCAACACAGTTCGGAAACAAGACCGGGGAACCGCTGCGCTAAGAAACGATAACATCAGCATTTTCACCCGCTGGGTGTCACTTCATTTAGTTCTGTTAGTTGCCATGGTTCAGTGTGTGGGAGGCGAGTCAACAGAGATAAACAGACACACGTGGACTTCTTCTTCCCAAATGGGGTAGGCTTCTCTGAGCTCGTCTTCCGTTGCGCCACCTATGGGTTTGGCGGTGAATTGTTTACAACGTACAGTCGTCGGAGAGGTAAAAATCTCTCTGCTCTCCGTGCAACCCTCTCCGAGAAACGGATACGTAGAAGCATAATGGAGCCTTAAGAGGGACCCCTTTCACACACATTAAGTGAGTCCACAGTCAAAGCCAATTTGGAGAAAATAATTAATTTAACTATACCTAGCAACAGATACAGCAGCCTCTGTGTAACATGAATACTACAATGCCTCTGTACTGTGTGCATTCAGCCAACCAGTCAAGTTGCAGTTTTCATCCATATCTGTCTATTAATTGGATTAGTCCTAAAAGTTTATGGAGGAAATAAATTAATTTGACTTTGATAAACTTTGTTCTCCTAACTCTACTGCATTAGTGTTTAAGTTCATCGAGGGAAACAAAACAACATCACAACAAAAAATCACAAAAAAACGAGGTCAGAGACACGACTACAAAATATACCATGTGTTCAATAATTTAGTATGGACTCTGAAGGATGTAATAAAAAATTAAATGGTGCATGACAGAAATAAGGTTCATCAACCCTGACCTACATGTGTGGAAAGAGAGGGATGAGGGGAGGGGTACACTCAGTTGGCAATTCAAATCATCCCTATACACTTAAAGGCTGTGATAAGTTATTCTATGGCTAGATCGTTTCCTTCATATGGTGAATATATATATTTTATTCTCTGTTTAAACAGTCCCATCTGAAACTGAATTCTGAATAAATGTTTATTTCCTTTGAAATAAACCTCAAGGAGGAAGAAACTAAAGATAAAATCAATACTTCGATTTTGGAAAGAAGTGTATTCAACACCAATAAATCATATATTCCAAAAAAAGTTGGAGCGTTCAGGGCAGACATGTCCCACAGGGCTCAATGGGAAATCTCCCTGACTACAGTGGAACAGAGACATTAAACTTTAAAAAGGGGATCAGTAATACACACACACAATATCACACAACGAATGTGATCAGGATGCTCTTTGCTTAATGTGTGCTTTTCCGGAATTATATAATGAATAAGTCATTACTACAAACACAAGCTATGCAGTTCCTTTCAGCTATACACAATTGTTCTGGTTCAGTCATACTGCAACATAGGCAGCTGTGATAAACCCAGTGCATATTACCGCATACTACCCACTCAGCATCAGATAGCAGTAAATCAGCAGGGTGTTGATGGACAGTGCAGCATTAAGAGTCATGTATTCTTCTCGAGAGCTCACAGAGACTGAATCATAGTTAAAAGGACCAGCAGCATGATCACCTGATGACCAGAAACATTATTCCATGCAGTGTTGTGGTTGCAGCTGGTTGTGCTGCCCCAAATGAGGAATCAACATGGACACTGATTTGACATATACATTTACATATACATTCAATAGTCAATAGTAGCTTTATTGTCAATTTACTTTACATGTTCAGACATACAAAGAAATCGATAAAACGTTTCCCACTCTCCCACGGTGAAACATATAAAGTGCACAGGCACAACGGATAAGACAACAAGATATTTCCTAATACTAAATAAACATACAGATAAATAAACACACAGATTCACGTACAGCACGTACAGCAGCATAAGTTAAGTTTCTGTAAAGTAAAGTGCAAACGTAATAAAGTGATAAAAAGTGATCAAGGTGCAAAAAGTGCAAGAGACATTTTGTTGCAGGGTCCTGAGTGATTTCACGGGGGTTTCAGTGTCCTGTCAGACTGGATGATATGGCTGGGGGGAGTGGGGGTAGAGAATTCAGCTTCCTTACAGCTTGGTGTATTAAGCTATTACTGAGTCTGGTTGTGCGGCACCGGAGGCTCCTGTACCTTCTGCCAGAGGCTAGGAGGCTGAACAGACTATGTGCAGGGTGGCTGGTGTCACTCGCAATTGAGGCGGCTTTCCGGTTGAGGCGGGTGGTGTATGTGTCCTGCAAGGAAGGGAGTGGGGAACCAATGATCTTACCAGCTGTGTTTATTATGCGTTGTAGTGCTTTTCTGCTGTGTTCGATGCAGCTATTGCCCTGATAGAATGGATGATCTTAAAAGCCCTGAATCCTGCCTGTTCTACTTGTTCTTATTTTCTATTTGTCTAAGGTGACTAGTTAAAAAAGACGGACACTTTTTATCTGGTGTTTTCTGTTACTCAGATAAACAATCCTTACTGAGAGAAGAATGAAAGTGGCAAAGCACTGATACAGCTTGTAAGAGAGCTTACTAACCGAAAAACTACAGATGGTAATTCTATGGCTCAAGACTGGTAAATTCTCTGTACACTATTTTGTTAAAACTCCTTATATTGATATTAAACAAAGAATTCTTCGGTCTTTGCAGATCCTACTGTCTACTGGGATACAGTGGTGGATAAGCCGTGGTAAAAAAACTACTGAGGTGTTTCTGTTCTTCCGCAGCACAGAACTGAAGCTGTACTATTTGTTTTTTTCAGGAGAGATTATGAAGAGTATAATAATGAGATTATGGGTTAGGGTTAGATTAAAAATGTAGGGAGAATAAGAGGGAAGAAAAAAGCTTTTCCCAGCAAGACTTTGATAGTTGTTTAGTAAATATCTCAATTATGTGGTTGAGCAGGTATTTTGATGTATGCATGTATTGCTGAATATTTTATGATGTACTTTTCACGTTGTATCTATTAATGTATAAGTTTATGTATATGTATAAGTATGCCACATCAAATATGAACATTTTCAGGCAAGGACTCTTCACAAAGTTAAGCACCAGAATTTAGTTGCACTTCTCCAGGACTGAATATAGTTTCACCACTCTCCGCTACTGGACTTTACCTCTAAACCAGCCTGCCTGAAGCCAAGATGAACATATGCTATCATCCATCTTTGTAGAATCTCAATTGGCTGATATGTCGATGCATATCAATGCTATCTCTAGTCTTGATGACCACTTAAAGCACTGTACAGTACAATTTGTTTTAACCAATTCAAACACATTCATACAGTGGATATATATGCAACCCTTTCTCTATGAGAAGGGGCAATTTGGGGCTTCAGTGTCTTCCCCAAGGAAACTTCGGCATGAGCTACAGCCGCCCAAAATCATTTGCTGGTTGCCAGGTTTTCTTGTATGTTTGATGATAAATACCCTGGTAATCTCACACACATCCGTTTAACATAATGTTGTTTTGTACACTGCAAGTGTTTGAGTTCTAACTTCTTGAGTTTCAGAATGTACGTCCAGGACTGATAAGAATGTATCCTTTCAAGTAACTTTAGGTTTAGTACAAAAGTCAAAAGTAAAATATTTTGTTAACTTCAATGATGCACAATGCCTCTTTTGATGAAAAAAAAAGTTCCAGGCAGACAAAATAGGATACTTTTCCTCTTTTGTTAACAACCTGCACAGAGTCAGTCTGGTTTTGCTGCAAGCTGAATTTCTGACAGAATAATAAAGACTGAGCTGAACCAAGGTGCTGCATGAACACCTGGATAATTTTTTTTACAGGGAAAACAATGCTTAGGGTCTTGCACTGTTTGTATGAACCCTGCACTAAGTCATTTCAAGTGCTGTGACCTTTATCCTTTCCTGAGCGATCCTTTCAGCTTGACACATTTTAACCTTACAGATCACATCTGGTCACAATCTCTTTATACTCAGACACACATGATGACACAGCTAATGATGTTACTCCCTAATGAGTCCCTAGGTTTTTATTCACTAGCAATTGTAAACGTTTCCGCTACAGTGTGTCCTCAGAGTCAGTGCAGACGGTGTGTCAAACTAAATCTCATTATAGAGGCTACATCATCTGATTAAGTGAAACGCTAGATCTCTCATGCAAGAAGCTTCCTAACTTCAGTTCCAAAGATCTTGTTATTAAAGAACTGATTCATATCTCTGTTATATCCATCTTGTTCCCAGGGGTTATCATGTCATGGTCGAGGGGCTCTCTAAGTAACACATTCACACAATCAGATGTTTTACCAGATGTCCTTCCTGCATTAAGCAGCTGTCACTGTGTTTATTTTAGTCTGGATAATGAGTTTGTCTCCTCATATTTTTCCAACATAACAGTTTGCTCCTCGTTGTGAAAAGTTCACTTGTCGCAGCGTGTGATTGGTCATATGAAGTAAACTTATCGAGTTGATAACCAGCTTTGTGTAACCACTTAGTCGATTGCGATTTTAAGGTTAAGTTCAGTAAGTATCAGAAAACGGATCCAAGCCCACAAACTGAATTAACTGAAAAAAAGAGGCAGGCCCAGCAGGACACAAACAGGTGACTTCAAACTGCTCTGGTTAAACAAGGCCGGATCAGGAAGTGAGAGCAGACAAAGACAAAACAAACGAGTCAACAAAGAGAACTGAGGAGTCGACTTAAATACAAACTATACTGATGACAAACTTAGACACGTGGCACAAGGCAGCCAATCTGAACTGGAGGGAAACACACAAGAGCAGGAAGTAAGCTGAACTGAGCCACATGAGGGAGATTACAACTCCAAAATAAAACAGGAAAACACAAACGAAGACAGATAACCATGACAGCACCTTTTCCATCCCTTACACTTTTCCTTATGATCCAACCACTTTGGAAAGAAATGTTTTAGTCATTCCAACAACCTAAAACCTGGATAAATTCTGGCATGCAAAGAGGTACATATTATCCAGATGCTAAGTGGTTTGTATACCTCTGGTCTTCATTGTTTTTATAGTTGTTTTGTCCCTTGATTCTCCAGCTCAGCTTTCATAGCAGAAGGACAGGTTTAGCAAAGTAAATCATTTGGTATTTTGTATGATACATTTGTTAAAGCAGACAGGGCTGGTGATCAGGACCATTAGCAACCGATTATTTAGTAACTGTTAATAGTAAATGGTAAATGGTAAATGGATTTGTATTTATATAGTGAGATCTGTGCTCGTTCACGTGAAGCAGCCGGTCAGTGACGTGTTGAAGTGGAACAGTGGAAACAGTGAAAACACAGAGATTCTTAGCTGTTCTCCTCTGTACATTCTTTTTACTAGCTCAAGCTGTCCTGTCTTCTGGGTGAAGATGTTTGTAGCGTCTTTTCTGTTCAGTGAAAATGTTTTTAGTGGTTATAGGCAGCTGTGGACCTGGAGCCAGAGACAGAGCTGCTTTGTGAAGCTTGAGGAAAACATTATCTTCTGCCTTCTGATTAGAAGTGAACTACCAGCTCACAGCAACTGAATACATCACTGTGACAAACATTTACAGTAGTTAGCTTTTCATTAGCATGGAGGGATAATTTGGCTTGTATCGTAACGTTTTTAACGGCTGGGTATCACGTTACCTTTCTAGTATCGGTACACCATGCAACATTAGTTAAATCTCAATCGGAAAGACGGACAGAGGCTAAAAAAGGGAGGGCAAGTTTCAGAGTTAACCTGAAAAACTCAAAGTCACTAACACATTGCTGTCTTTAGATATATTCTTTCCCTTTGAGTAGTGTTTGATTCTCACGTGTAATCTAATCTAATTGAACGCAAAATTTTGTGAAGAGACTTGGAACTTGTTTGTAAAAAACAAGCAAGTCCCCAAAAGACAGACAAGTTGTCATAATGTGACTGTATGACAACACACACACCCACACACACACGCTCTTGTCTGTTTCCAGTCTGCCCCAAGGCTAACACTTGGGAAAGCGTCAGTCTGTCTGCTCATAACTATCTGTCACAGATAACGATAGGGATACTCATACAAACACACACACACACACACTGAAAGTTACACTCCCACAGACACAAACGTGTCCGCTGGGCAATAGACGGAATAGACAGTCCGTCTCCAGTCCCATATGAGATGATTGTGAATGTTTGCATACACTCCAAAAACATGCGTGAACACACACACACTTCCCACAGCCGTCATGGTTATCATTTGAATAGCAAGCCATTTGAAGAAAATAAGCAAGGAGAAAACTGAGGCATTGACCAATAAAACCAAGTGTGATTTAGTAAATGACCATGAGTGAGGTCAGTCACCCGCAGCTTTTGCAGGTTGATGCTGAGAGTCAATTACAAAGGCATCAAAACCAGGGCTCCAGAGAGTGACCAAAAATCTGTGAAGTGCCACTCAAATGTTTCCTTGATCAAACCGCTACTTCAAATATTTAGTTGGTCTGTCTCTTAGTGTCTGGGAGACCAACCTGTGTCATCTCTGTGGAGTTTACACTCACACACACACAGGCCCCTCCCCCGGTCACACACCGTCACTGTGAAGCTGAGAGTCAGCCTCCTGTTTGAATGTCCCCCCTCCGCAGTCCTGCTGACCTGGCTCTCTTTACACTTTAACAATAACCACCAACACTGATCGCAGGTTATTAAACCTGAACAGAACGGAAGTTTACTTTGTGTTGGTTTGATTCGCTCCAGAGTTTATGACACACTTATTTAAACACATTGAAAAACATTTTGTGTTCACTCTCTGCTACACACAACATGAGACGCCCACAGCTAGGACATCAGTGTTAAAGTGACGATCCGGATTTAGGATGCGACCCCATCATTAATAACTGTGAGCATGATGGAGACAAGCAGACAAACAATCATATCTTGAGGAAACACTGGAACAGTACCCTTATACAATTAAACCTAAAAGCTTATCAAAATCATAACCATCCCACCCTGTTTACTGAGCTGGTAGGATGTATTCTGTTATACAATGTTTAATATTTATTGAAGATCAATTTTTTTTATTGTTTTGGTTGTGTGTGGTTTATTTTATTTATGTTTTGCACCGGATTAGAGGTTTCCTTGCACCGTTTACAGCTTTAGTTCTCTGGGAATTTGGTATTCTAATATAAGTATTATACAATGAAATAGGATTAAATGATTTGAATTGGACACCAAATCGAATCTACACTTTGTGATCAGAATCCAAAAGATTTGAAACAAGTGGTACACAGCCCTCAAGAAATTTCCATTTTATATGTAAACTGCCAAGAAAAAATTATGATTGGTATCTTATTGCAGTGCCAAAACACGCAGTGAAATATTTTTTGCACCAGTGCAATCATTGTAAAAAGTTAGTGTGGAGCCCTGAGAACAGTTCTTCTTTCTTATTGTAAAAGAGAGAGAGAGAGAGAGAGAGAGAGAGAGAGAGAGAGAGAGAGAGAGGATAAGTACAAAGAAGGGGACCAGGCAGTAGACAGAAACACATTTATGAAGACATAAGGGCCACTTTGGTGGACTGTTATAAATCATGGCTTTCCAATGAGAGCGGGGGGCCCAACCTGAGAAGTAACCATAAAGTTAACATTTAAAACGAAGAACCATATGGCTTTAACTTTCTACTCCACCACAGAGTTCTGGCATTTAGTTGAGTACATAGACCTCATTTTAAGGAAATACAGTTGTCATACCTGACATGCTCCTAGTGTGAACAACAAACGTGGGCGAGATTCAGCAGATCTGTGATGCAGCCGACCAGCACTGCGCATGCAACCAGTATCTGCAAGTGTCATGTTTTATTTGGTTTGCGTGTAGGCCAAATAGGCGAAATTGCACAACAAGTATGTTAGCAATTGCAAAAATGGTAGAAATTTGGGCTGTGTATGTGCCTCCAGTGACTATGACAGCAAAGTAGCAATTATGTTCATTTCACAGCATGTCATGACATTGTTTGCTCTCAGACGGACAGAGCAGCCGACCAGTGAGACGTGCCGATACAAATTAGGTGCTGCAGCTAATATAGGTACAAATATTCTGCTTGGGCCCCTGACACACACACACACACACACACACACACACACACACACACACACACACACACACACACACACACACACACACACACACACACACACACACACACACACACACACATACAATCTTAACCCAGCATTAGTCTGGTGATACTGAGTGCATTTTTTAATTTATATTACATAATCAATCAGTCAGTTACAAAGGCCAATGTTGCTCCTAAGTTCACAAAGTGATGGATGCTGTGCATGGAGCAGACTGAACAAACCAAATAGACACATTCAAATAAAAAACAGACACTGCTTAAAGCAGACTGAGAAGACAGGTTTCACTCCTTTTTTCTTTTTTAGTTTGATTAAACTGTGTCTCACATCTGAAAATGTTTTGGAATATGATTACATTGGTGTACAAGGGCAGAGACCCGCATGATCATCGGTGAGCGTGAAATGGATGGTGCAGCCGTCATGTACTTCAGTGTCTGACTGTCTTCTTCACGGACAGACAGACACTCACTGTCTCGAGTCTTTTATCAGGACTTAAGTGTCAGGAAGAACTAAACATTTAAGAAAAAACACTAGGCCTATTTAGTTAGCTGTTTTCAATATAATAGTGATATTTTGAATATCTTTTTTAGGAAGCTTAAGTTTTTCTTCTTCATTGTTATTTGATGTTGTGTAACATGGTAATATATTATTTGTATTTACAATTAATAATTTTGGTCACTATTTGGTTCTACTTAGTTGTCATTACTTCAACATTTATGACATATGTTGTAATACCTTCCGAACTATTCATTAAAACCCGCTTCTGTATTTTTTTTCCACATTTTGTCTTGATCACAAACGCACACATTCCAACACCCATGCACACATATTTATACACAAACACAAAATACTGTTGTCTCTAAACAGTGAGGCTGGACCTATAAAACAGAGTAGCAGTGGGTAAATTGCCTGACTGGTTCATCTCTCTAAGCACATGTCGCACACAATAAAATACATGTCAAAAAAATTATCACTAAAAATAAAAGGTAGTAAATTCAATTTTAAGTGCCAAATCATAACATATTATGGTCAAAATGCATTTTTGTTTGCCCTTGTGGATTCCACTATAAATAAAGAATTAAGAGAGGTAGTGTGAATCATTTGATTTTCATTATAAATTAAAAAGTGCATTTTTAGGTCATTACTGTGAATAATGATGGGGGCTTATATAGGAGCTAACCCCCAAATTCTGAAGAATTGGACAGCCTGGGGATCAAGTAAAATACTTCTAATATCTGTTGTGATATATGGGATGATAAGGCCAAAAACATGTTCAGGAAATCCTATATGATATTATCTAATTATTCTACATATTCTAAAAATGCAATTACTGTCAGCATAACAGTGAAACATGAAATTTCAGCTGCAACATCCAAGTCTTTTGTTGAATTAGTTGTTTTTTTCCAGGTACAGATGAAAGCATATGATTCAGTCAGACGTCCAAAGGTTTATTGAATGGGATCGTTTTACCAGTAAGGTAGTTCCCAAACACTCCCAAGCAAAATAATTATGATTCTAATAATTTAACATCAGATGAGGTGATACAAAAAGTTCCAGACCAGAGAGAAAAGGAGAGCATGTTGAGCATCATATGTCTCCACTCTAAATTTCACAGGCTTCTGTAAATAAGGGTTCTCTGGAAAACTTCATAGCATTACGTTGTAGAATATTTTCAAGGAAATTCAGTTTTGTTCTTAAAGGTAAGTATGGATGGCTGCACGCCCAATGGTATCTGTAGCAATAGATCTAAAATATCCAAAGTAAAACCACAATTTACTGTTCTTCGGACTAACACAAGTTACTAAAATTCAAAGAATGCTTCCAGAGCTGAATCACACAGACATAGTGAACTTGATGGTTTGAAAAGATTTGGTATGAACAGTTGATCAAGGAGTTTTAGCAGGTGTATTGATTGATTGATTGATTCCTAAAACAGGTAGATTCAGCAAAAACCCTCTTAATCCAAACTTCTGACAAATCTTAGCCATGCTTTTGCAATGAAGATCCTTAACTAATAAGGCTAGGCTGCTACATTTAATGAAAGTGAGCCAGTCTAAAGACACATTATCTCCCTTTACCTGAAGAAAGCTTTTGATAGGAAGAATGGTGAATCTTGTTCTTCACTTCACTTCACTTCGTATCTTATGTTGGTTTTCACTTAATTCAATTATTCAGGTGAAAGTGTAATTTAAAAAAAGGAAGCCTGCAGTGATGATAGATGAAGTGATGTCACCCCATTTTAACCTATTGCTGATTAAGTGTTGATTAAGTTTTCAGGGGTTTTCATTAAGTCTGTCAGTATTCATACATTTAGAGTTCTTGCCAATTGTAATTGAGGAGTCATAGGGGATAAAGAACACAAGGTTAATCCCAGACAATGTTCTGGTGGGGTTTGGAAAGCTGTAGGAGGAAGAGGATATTGCTCAATTCCTGTCCTTACCGAATCGAAGGTGATTGGCTCGAGGCCTGGCTTCTCCAGTTAACATTTCCAAGTGTCCTAGGACGATACGCTGAATCCCAAAATGCCCCAGATAACAGATTAAATTGAGAGGATGAGTGGTTGTTAAGACAAAAATAATTGCCATTCATTTACCAATTACCCCTTTGCATCTGCACCATTCAATAATTTTCAAAACTATATACTCAATAATTCAAAAGCATTGTAATTTTCCAAGTCATGGTTTCCCATTTATGGTTTGAAGTTCAACTAAAAGTGGGTGTGCCAGATAATGAAATAACTTTCTCAGGATCAAGGTAGATTACAAGATTGCGTTCCTCCAAATCCAGGTCACCCTCGTACTCAGCTACGCCCGTGTCTGTGTATAAGTTTTGAAATGTGATTAATTTCATGCGAATCGATGCAATTTTCAAAACCTCTACCATTGAATGATGGCTCTAGTTCAGGGGACAACTCTGAGTGGTTTAACTGGTCTATCATGCATATTATTTCATTTCAAAATGTTTGTTATTACTTTCTTAATTTTTTTCTTGTTTGTGCTTCAGTCTACAGACGACATGATAAAGGCATGCTGCCCTGCCCCCACTGACTGCAAGAAGCTGTTCGTCTGCATATTCCATTTTTACTATTATTGAATGTATTGATTGTAAAAATCACACCAATTTTCCTCTGTACCATAAATAGTGTATTGGAGTGGGTTTCCAGGTGGATTTTGAGTTGGGAGGCAACAGTACCTTCCAGTATTTTTTCACAGAAAGGGAAGATTAGAGATGGGTCTGTAGTTGTTGGGGATGTCAGGGTCAAGGCCAGGCTTTTTGAGGATGGGTGTGACAGAGGCAAGTTTGAGGGCTGGGGGGACAGAGCCAGTAGACAGGGAGGAGTTGATAATAGAGAGGATGAGCTGGTGAAGAGCAGGGAGACAAGCTATGACTAATGTAGAGGGGATGGGGTCCAGGGAGCAGGTCGGAGTCTTCATGCCAGACAGTGGCTTGTTGTTTGTAGATGGTCTCGATCTCTGATTGGTAGAATGAGAGGAAGGTGTTGCATTTATCAGCTGTGAGGAGTGGGAGAGATTGTCCATGGGTTTGAAAAGTTTGTTTATTGTGAAGAAGAGGACATTGGGGTTAGCAGAACCGGAGTGGATGAGGCCAGAGTAGTAGGTGCGCGTGCAGTGTTGAGAACGTATTTGTACTGTTGAATGTCTGCTTTGTATGCTAGGGTGTGTACTGTGAGGCCAGTTTGATTGCAAAAGCACTCTAGTTGGTGTTTTCTCGATTTCATTAGAGGGAGTTGAGGGGTGAACCAGGGAGCAGAGTGGTTGAAGGAGACAGTTCTGGTTTTGAGAGGGGCAAGCTGATTGAGGTGATGTGAGCAAAGTGATGTGAGCGAGCTGCCTGGACGGGGCGGCGGACACTGAGCTACCTCCGTTCGCCCAGAGGACGGTACAGGATAGAGGGTCTGCACAGGCGGACAGCAGCGGGAAGGCTCAGCCCGAGGAAGACCCCCTGACCGTCAGGTGACGGCCTCCTGTCTCAGACTAGGGCTGTAAGATTAATTGCATTTGCGATTTAATCGCGATATGATAAAACGCGATTTCCCAATCACAACGTGCGCGATTATCACGTGCGAACGAGAGTCGGGCACCGGTCTGCCGTCTGCACCCACAGACAGAATGCCGCGGGACAACACAACTCCGCTGATCCAGAAGATAGCGAAGCAGACCGGCATCACCTACGTGGCGCAAACATAGAGCGAGCTCATCTCGCTGGTGATCGTGTTGCGGGCGGCGGACCTGAAAATCCCTCCCCGGAAAAGCAAGCCGAGCTCTGGGGCGGCGGGGCTCCGGAGCCCCCCGGTCACCTACACGCACATCTGGGAGACGGAGGTTCTCAGCATGGGGGGTTCCCGCTGAGGCCCGGCGCCTCCGTACAGCTGCACGACCACCCGGACATGAACGGGATGCTCAAGGCTTTACAGCGCCTCATGTCTGCTGTGTTGTGGCTCCACACACACACACACACACACACAGGGTTAAAAATCACAGTCTGAGGAGTGGGACCATTTCATTAGCTTCAGGAAACTGTTCATACATGCAGTTGTACTGTTTGACTCTGTGGCCTGTGCATTTCTCCGTTTTTTATTTATAACTTTATTTACTTTGATTTTACAAAATATTTTCAAAGTATAGTAGAGGCAAATTCTATGTTTCAGTTGTATGAAATGTTTCTGACTTGGGAGCAGTAAGACACCTATAATTTTAAATATTATTTAACACTAAATGTATCTAATATTGTGTTGTTCATATTTAAATCATTCATTACGTAATATTGGGGGAAAAAATCGCAATTAGATTATTTCCCCAAATCGTTCAGCCCTATCTCAGACATAAGTTCTCGCTCTTCCTTGAGAGTATCAGCAGAAGAAATGTCCTTAAAATAACTTCAAAATCACCATCAGATGACTAGAATCCTTCATCCAGTTAAAATATATGGTTAAAAAGACCAGGATCTAAAGTGGTTTGTAAAGATGTGGCCTGAAACTGGATAAAAACTGGATAAAAAGTCAGATCATGACAGAGCAAAACTTCTTGTTTGCCCAGATACAATCTGTCTTCGTCAAATCTAGTGAATTGAATATATTAAAATCATCTTATCCATCACATTGATGCAATGTCAGTGCAATATTGGTATAAGGAAATATACATACTACTTGTGACAGAATGTCAGACACTGTACAAATTGTTACTGTCATATTAGCAATCCATACTAGTGTACTTTTTTTCACTTTTAGGTGATGAAAAAACAGTGCTGACAAAACATGTACTTATCTTCTCATCAGACTCAAGACTAAAAAGGAAAACAGGCATATTTCCTAAAATGTTTGAACATTCCTTTAAATTCCACTCCTTATCTACAGTCACGCTACAACAGAAACTCAGACACACAGGCAGCAGCTGCCTTATCAGAAAAATCCATCTATGATATCTCATCAATATCATGACTGTAGGAATATAACAGGCCTATTATACTCTGCATGTAATTCCTTATCATGGCAATTTAATAATTAAAAACTGCTTTACACCCACACATAATGACAAAAGCAGATTGTATAGCAGGATAATTATTTCAGAGCCTGGCTTTTCAGCCCTATAACACAAAAACGAGCAGGAGACGACGAACGGATTCCATGATAAAGGGGAGTGATCAGACAAATGCAGACTTCACCTCCCTTCCACTCATCTTAAATGTCCCACTGTGACAGACCATGACACAACACCACTGACACACATCACAGTTGTTTTAGGGTTGGAAAGACTGAACTGAAAAAAAACGATAGCTGAACTGGTGCCCACACACCTTAACACCCCTACACAGATTAACACACAGGAAGCTGCTATGAGGAGAGATACTATGTCGGTTTGTTTGGTTAGTTTTAGGATTTTGCAATAATCATTGCCTTTGAGCATCCACTGTTGTGCTACTTACTACATTTAATTCCAATGTTTATAACACTCAAATAAAAAACTGTGACCTGACATTTCTTTAAAAATAAATTTCCTTTATTTATCAGGAACCAAAATAGATGTTCGAATCAGTACTGCGATGAAGTTACCATTTCTTTTTGAAGAAAAAGCAACGTAAGAAATGTGGGGTACAACCCTGTGTTTTCTATATGCTGCTCCTCTCTATTGATGCATATGACAAATCATGTGATCACTTGACTTGTTCTTGAAGCAGAAACAAGCAGCTCAATAACTGTTTTATTTTATATATATTCTTTTGAGTTTTCAGATTGTCCCAGAGCATTGTCAACATAAGATCCTCCTCTAACTATTATATTTATAATGAGGTTTTAGTTTCATCTTGTCTGTACTACTGTACATCTTTGTGATGATGACTAGGTTGCTGATTGTGCAGAACACCTCAGGCAAACTTTAGCCGTAAGTCCAACATCAACTCAAAAGTGTGCTCTTTTCACTGGCTTCCAGTGAGGCACAGGCTCTATATCAGAATTCTGCTGCTCAGTTTTACAAATATTCTTCACAGTAATGCTGGATCCCTTAGGTCATATGAACAAGGACAGTGCATCAAATGATTGTTCTTGTGAAAGTATTAGAATGTAAGGGAGGTAAACCATCTGTAAGCTAAAGAAACCAGATTTTAGCTCAACTGAATTTTAATGATGAAAGAATGTGTGTCACAGGAGATAGCGTAGAAAAAGGTAAAAAAGAGGTGAAGAATGAGGAGAACTGCTGTCATCTCCTTTATCCTCTGGAGGTTTGGATACTATAATGGAAAAAATGAAGACTAACAGACTGACTAAGCTGGAGAAAACAATTGACTTCCCTACTGATGTCACTGCTATTTCATTGGTCAACGTCATACCTGGCTTTCTATTGGTTGGGTAATTTTGACAGGGTCATTTCACAAAAATCTAACGAACAAGAGCAGAAATCTAAGAGCATTTATTCGTCAAGTGCTCAGCACAGCAGCGTGAGTGTGAAGAGAAGAAGTCAAACTGGATACATGACATTTGTACAGCATCAGTTTACCCGAGAGCGGACAAACAGGTTTGAACAGGGGTTAAAAGGTAGTGGTTCGATCCCATTCTGTGTCTCCCATTCCATATGCTGGAGTGGTCTTGGGAAAGATCCCCAAATTGCCCCTGACGCCCTGTGCTCAGGGAAAACAATATGCGCACAATGAAAGAGATTCTATAGAAAAAGGAAAAGGCACAAAGAGAGAGAGGAGTCCATCCTGCACTCTGTCATTTACAGATGTGGAATGTGGCAGTCGGTTTGCCTTGAGCACTAATTACAGACCATCTCTCTCTCTCTCTCTCTCTCTCTCTCTCTCTCTCTCTCTCTCTCTCTCTCTCTCTCTCTCGCTTGCTTGCTTGTTGTCAAGGCAAGTCAACCAGAACGAGACTTCACCCACAATCCTTTGCTCTAAGCTGCAGTCCCTAGACTCACACACACAAACAGAGATAGAGACACACACAAACACACACACTCACACACACACACACTTGTTTCAGTATATGGGGGACACTCACTGACATAATGCATTTATTAATCCCTTTCCCCATCACAAAGAAATTCCATATCCCTTAATCCTGAAACCAAGTGTTACCAGCAAAATTCTGCCTATACCTGTGGGGACAAGTGTTATCATGAGGATGAAGTCCCCCTGAACGCTTCGTGTTTCTAGCATGCTAGCACGTTGAGTTTTGGTGATAAGGACTGAAGCCTTTAAGCTGAATACAAGACCTAATGATACAAATATTTGAAGTGTTTCATGATAAATGCAGTATAATAATATGCATCACATTTTAGAGCTAACCCTAAATAAAGTGAATTAATCAGTTTAACAACACTATGAACTAAAAACTGAGTTGGAACTCAACTCTGAAAGAGATGACTACAAGTTCATACATGATATATTACAAAGGTATAGGCTCTTTATAATTTGGAAATGAAACAGTAATGGATAACATGACCCTTCACCCTTACTACAATATCAAACAGCTATTAATCTGTTGCTAATCCCCAGCTCTGACTTCAGCTATCTTGGCAAACTTAGCTTGGAAAATCTACCTACTAATTCCACAAATGTCTGTCTGTCTCTCTGGTTGTATGTGAAACACATATCTTATGAACAATCCATCTTATTGACTTCACAATTGGCATGCGTATTCTTGGTGGTTATTGGAAGTGCAGTGACAAGTTTGGTGCGATTTGGATTTGAGATACATTCAATATTAAACATATGTGTTTAGAACAATCACTGTGGTCATCGTCATAATTAGCTATAATCAGCAACAGTGACAGGATTGATTCCTCCAGTCTGAAATGAAACCCTGGCCCTCTGAGTCATGGTTTTGGCAGATTTAGATTGACTCACACTACTCAAACACCATAGATTTCTAAGTCTGAAAGTGCTCATATATCATAACAAAGAAAACAGAAATTACCATTAATTTAAAAGTGATTAATAAAATACAATCAACATTTGTCTTAGTAAAACTAATTGTCAAATCCTGTACTTTCTTTCTTTCTTATTATATGTTTGAGGTAATGTATATACAGGTTATCTGACATCAAGATTTCAGTTGAAGTTAAGAATTTTTCCAAAATTGATGTTCAATGAAAATTGCATTAATTTCACTGATCTGAACTCTCCAGTGTGCTATGTATTAGGATGCACCATCTGAAACGACACAGAATCATTCACACGTACAGCTGAGGGGTGAAAAGACCCAAAGGACCTTTGAGACTGAATCAAACTTATTCTCATTCTATTACCCTTGACTTTCTATATTAATGCATATGTCCCTATGCAAAATTCATCTTGATGGATTTTAATGTTTTCTTTAGGGTTACGGTTAGGATGTACACTGCTGCTCTGACAGCTGACACATGATGCCCAGGGTGCTATATGATCTTCGGGTCCATAGCTATCGAGCACAATATTCTGCCATTCCCTCGTCTACCGCTCCCTCCTTGTCCCTCTCCTCATCGTTGGCACAATCAAATTGTCACCAACATACCTCTACACTAAAGTGCACAAACTTATGTGCATGTTAACACAAGTCTGGCAAGCATCACACACCAGAGCTCTGTCTAACTGTCACTTAGTCTACCTGTAAAAACAGGCTGTGAGTTGTAATAAGGTAAAATAATAGCATGGGAGACAAACACACACTGGTAACGTATCATCACACACAGGTGACGGAGCATGCCATTCACGGTCTTTGATTTTGGTCAGAGAGGTCATTGTCGAACTCTTCCTCTATCCCCTCCAGAGATAGACTATATTTAGAGCCCGAAGGTGCCTGAAAGTTTGCTATGATAACCTTAGATTTGCAGAACCAAATTTGAACACAAAGAACAGTTTGACAATATGTGGTTTCATTTTACTTAATGTTGACTTACACATGTTGACTTTAGATACAATAACAATAAAAGTTAGCTATGCAGTTTACCATGAAATGGGAGCAAAATTTGACAGCATGGACAATATGTGCCTGATACAGTCGAGTCACAGATGTAGGTAGCCATGCATCATGACGTCAGGTTCTCAGTGAGGGCAGCTGCAGTGTGTGTGTTCAGGGACATGTCAGCCAGTGAAAGAGTGCGGCTCAGTGATAGAGCTCTATTGTAAAGAAGAATAAGATATACTGCTTCAGGATTTCATTCACACATTAATTGTTTGAGGATTTGTATCCATCACAATTCACCATCCATCAATCCATCCATTCATCAATGGTTGCGGGGGGCTGGAACCCATCCAAGCTGACAATAGGCGGGGTAGACCCTGGTCAGGTCACCAGTGTATCACAAGGCCATTATGCAAAGACAAACAACCATTTAATCACACCTACAGTCAATGCAGAATCTCAAATCAACTTCCATTCAATTCCTAAGAAGCATGTCTTTGGACTGTGGGAGGAAGTCAGAGCACCCTGAGAAAACCACAGAGACACGGGGAGAACATGCAAACTCCACAAAGAAATGTATAACCCTAACCCAGGCCCATGAACCTGCTGTGAAGTGACAGTGCTAACCACTGCACATCTGTGCTATGCACACAGAGAGAAACAGGCCAGAAAAAACATTCATCAACACCATGTGTTTGTCTGATCTGTACTCTTTCTGTACAGGAAGTTAAACATGTCAGTTTATGCCTTTCAGGACAATACATGATGAAACTGGGACTCAGCTGTTGCCCTAGTTCTGTTTTCCTGTTTTCCATTCATCTTTTACAAATATTTATCACTTACAATGTAGTTACTCTATAGGAAGAAATACACGAACATTGTTGGTTGATGACACAGTCTGTGTTACTTATTCCAGTTAAATCAATGCCCATCAGCAAATATATTCACTAATTGGTTCTGCCCTTCTGAATGAGTTATTGTTCCACCGATTTCTGTCTTTATTGATTAATCTGCAAACACGATTAGTCTTAAATTGTATTTGAGAACATATCATTTTAACATTTGATCAATTAACAGTTTATGTTACCTCCACCTGTTTATTTATTTGGAAGCCACAAGCCGAAACATCCTTCATCTTAAACCATTGGACTGTTTTCCAGGTAATGTGGGACAGCTGCACAGCCTGATGTCAAAGCTTGCCGCTTTTTAAAGATCCAAAGTACCAGCGAGCCATCAAGATTGAACACACAACTCTCCTGCTGCGATGCAACAATGAGAACCACTGCCCACACTACCAATAAAAAATGCAATTAAGAAAATGTCAAATAATCTGCTGACAGTATTAAAAGATTGGTTAAAGATTTGCAAAATTTCAAACAGAGCAATGCTCCAATGTTTTTACAATAAAAACAATTTAATAATTTGATGAACTCCAAGAGGAAAGACTGCAACAGTAGTGTAGTTGAACTATGAAATAGTTACTGTAGTTTTTTTTTTTAGAGACACAGCAGAATAAAGCCAATAGAGCTGCTGTCAAAGCAAATTAGAGCAGTAATGAGGCTAGAAAGAAGTTTCCCTTACTCCTCTGCCTCGGCCCCACCACCACCTATCTTTTCCTCATTCTCCTCTCAGCATACTTCTCCACGTCTTCACTACCCGATCATTCTTTACCCTCCACGCCATCATCTCCTTCATCCGTTCTACAATAATTCCCTCTTTCCTCATTCAACAAGAGAATAAGCAGCTACACACACACACACACACAAACACACACACACACACACACACACAAACACACACACACACACACACATACAATAATATATATAATGTAAGAGCATGAATGTACATTATTCAAGATACACTGGTGAATTTTCTTTGTCAAGCAGAGCTGTCATAGACACTAGACTAATTCAGTGTGTTTGGGTCTGTGCATCATTAGCACAATAGATTACACATAAGATAACTGGGACAACTGATCAATCAGCAAATGATGTGTGCTCCAAGCAGAATACACACACAAACACATGCACACAAACACACACACATAAACAATGTAGCTTTTTATTATCATAATATCTTCACTGTAGACATAACCAGGCTAGTGTACACTGTCTTCATATTCCATAGGTTACTATGTCCAAATAGTAAGACTTATTGTTCACCCTGAATACCCTCACACCGCACCCTGGCCCTCCTGTCCTCCCCAGCATTGTCACACTCAGTAATTACCAGGATCTCTTTATGGCTGCTGAGATAACAGAGACCAGCGGTTCATTAACTGCACTAAAATGAGGGCTCCATCGTCAGCCATGGAGAGGTCTCTTAAGAAAACATTGCTCTGTGATATTCTTCAGGGGCAAAGGATTTATACTATCGGGACAAAGGGAACGGAAATACTGCATATTAAACTCCCAATTCTGTACTACAGACAAGCATCATGTCTCAACCGCAAAAATGGACTCTTTCAATGATGTTGTGCTGTTGTTGTTCCTCAAAGACTATCAAGGCAAAGGGAGGCTGCTATCTGAAGTTGACCCATAGTCATTGTGTAACCAACAGACATATTATTTGAATGAGACTGAATGTGTGTTATGTTGAACTGTCAGTCTCAAAACCATGATACAAACACACAGTATTCACAAACAGAAAAACTCTCAAAGGTCATTTCTGTCCCTGTTCACAAATGTAGTCCTGTGAGAACAAAGCTGCGATGAGCACAAGCTCCACCCTACCTACATGCTGGCAACGGTTCCATCTGTGCTCAGACCACAGTATTAAGATGATTGTTAAGACTTTTAGGTGAGAACAGTGACTAAAGTCTCTGCTTCTTTGGCTGCTCTGGTCACTTTGATCACTGACCATGACCTTTGATTGGCTATAAGGTTTGATCAATGACTCACATAAATGCTTGTTGACTCTCCAATACAGCAGGTCCAGCTGGTACTGGTTGTAGCAAGACCACATTCCAATAGTTATTATATTTTGGATATTAAGAATAACAGAAAAGCATCTTTCCTAATCAAACCTTTATTCACAAAAATCATAATGGTGAGTTAAATTGTCCAATAGCTTTCCTGCCGGTATTAACTGTATATCAATATATCTAAATCTTTGAATGTACTTCCAAAACAGAAGTATGAGTGACAGTCTAGATAACCAGACTTAATATACAGTATATTGTAGATTTAAATAAGGTTTCAGATATCCACATATTTACTGTGATGTCACATGAACTCTAACCCACAACCTCATCCTCCCAAGAACAAAATACTTTTACGTTTCGATTTCAGATATCCTCAATTACAAGCTTTGCAAAAATAATAATATTAATAATAATAATACATTTATTTATAGATTGTTGTGTGTGCCAGTGTACACAGGAAGCATTTGGTTTATATTTGCAGATAATAGCTTGTCTCCTATACATGTAAGCAGTTTTATCACTGTTAGCAGAAACAACAGGGTCAGCAATGTAATCCATGTTGAATTCTACACTGGTTAATGATGCTAATACTAGTTGTGTTCTTCCTGAAGTGGGTCATGTGATGCGAATCAGTGAAGGTTACGTTGTGACTGAAATAAGAAAGTGTGAGTGTCTTCGTCGTTGTTTCAGTCCGTCTCCGTTTGGTCCGTCTAGACTAAAAATCTGCCCGCTGTTTTTAAACTAAAACAGGACCAGCAGCAATAAGAAACTTTTCCATTTTAGAAGCTCTAAAATGTAACCATAGATAAATTAACTGCAACCTATAAAATAAAAGTACAGGGAAGAAAACATTACCTCATATTGGGTTAATAAAAATCATCATTAATGTTGTTCCATGATTAATTTATGTGGACACATTTCCACCATTAATCGATTAACTGCTTAATTGACAAAGACTATAATCAAAAATATCCATAAGAATTTCTAACAATTTCCAAAATCTCAAGATATTCCCCTTTAGTCCAGGCAAAGTAGCCCATTTTGGAGCCAAAAATAGAAGTAATTGTAAAGGAATTTTTTTCAGCACAGATTATTTCTATGAGGTGTCCAGAACAACATACTAAAAGTCCTAAGAAATCTTAGTTGAGGAAATATGTTTAATTCTCATCAATGTGTGCATATAAGGCCCGGCAACAATACACCCCAAAAAAACTATTTTTTTCCTTTACTCCTATCAAAATGAAACTTTACACAATGAAAGTAGCCATGAAACGTAACATTTTTTGTATTACAAGTTTCTTTGAAAATTAATTTATGTATTTGTAATACACATGAATGGTGTTTGCCTATGCAAATTAGGACATATTCAATAAGTGCGGAGCTCATGTGCTTGTCAAATTCATTTCAAAAGAAACTTGTAATACAAAAAATGTTACGTTTCATGGTTACTTTCATTGTGTAAAGTTTTATTTTGATTGGAGTAAAGGAAAAAAATAGTCTTTTTGGGGTGTATTGTTGCCTGGCCTTATTGGCACACTTTGATGAGAATTAAACATATTTCCTCAACAAGGATTTCTTAAGACTTTTAGTATGTTGTTCTGGACACCTCATAGAAATGATCTATGCTGAAAAAAATTATTTTACAATTAGTCGGTCGTAAAACGCTACTTTGCCTGGACTACTTCTCAACTATTTAGAATTCACAGAAATTCATAAAAACCAGCATCAATCAAATAATCCGTTTAACTGAGTGAATATGGCATTATTTACTCTTGAAAACATTTGGACTAATAACATATTTGGAATAATGGTGGTAGCACAGCCAAACTAAACTGAATCTTCCTCTTGTGACTTCATCCCGATCATAGCAGTACACATTGATCTGGTGAACGTGGGAAAGTAGCAGGGTAATGGAGCTTCACGTAGGAAACATTGACAGGATCACAATAAACAACCACAGACACGCTCCAGCTCTGCATGGGTGTTACCTGGCTGACAGCTGTCACCGTCTGGGAGCTCCAGCGCCGCGGGGAAACCTGCGGCCGGGTGGGGTCCCGGTGTTCGGACAGGGTGCCTGTGCCTCCGCAGACTTAATCCTCCGCAGCTGACCTTCCTACTGCAGAGTCTCTATTCTGCATCCATGCAGCTGCAGCAGACGCCCCGAACAGTAAATCCACCCGAGCCGGAGGAGGAGCACTGCCACTCGTCTGGAGTCACGGATGGTTTGTGTTGTGCGCAATGGCAGATCCGGTGCGGTTCACTGTCCCTCCCTGTTTGCCTGCGTCCCTCCGGCGCTGTGCCTGAACACAGCAGGAGTGGTCAGGAGCCCTACAGGATGGATAACACACGCACACACGCACGCACACACACACACACACACACACACACACACACACACACACGCACGCACACACACACACACACACAACCAGACACACGCACACACACGCACGCACACACACACACGCACACACACACACATACACACACACACACACACACAGAACACGCTCAGCCAGCCAGCCACGCGCCAACAGGACCCGCCTTCTACCGTAATACTCCTAGGAGCCAGTCACTTCAAAGATGTGGTCCACTGCTGATACAACAGAAACAAAAACAGATCAGAAAGAAACAAGTATTTAGGCTGTTTTTCCCCATTTCATTTTTTACTTTTTCCCGAGGAAAAATGTATGTGGCCCTGATCAAGTTTGGTGACTAAGTTCTTAGTCATCATTGTCCTCCTCACATTATTTGTTAGCAGCAAATCGCCCAATGACTGTAAAGCCGTTTTCAGACATGAACTCTGGAGAATATCTGCAGAATTGGCTCCAGACTTTCTATTTAATTTTTTTCATTTTAACATCAGTTGTGTTTTAGAAATGTTATCAACATGTTCACTTGTTGGCAGTGAATCATGTGGACGAGCTTTTGCTGTTTCTCATATCGGCTCATTCATACATCCTCCTGAGAGTTCACTTGGGGGCTGGATGGAGAAACTCTCCCTCAGACATTGTCTGAAAGCAGCTAAAGTTGAATCTTGGAACAGAATGTATTCATCTCAGTGGGTATGGAGTGGTCATTTGAACTGCCTGGACTGACTCTTCACTGTGAATCCACTAAGCTCTGATGTGAAAGTTCAAACAATTGATCCAAACTAAATATTTTGGGAGAGCGGACCTCTAGAGCAGGGGTTCTCAAACTTTTGCAAGCGGGGCCCCCCCAAAGCTGGTTAGAAATATGCACTATTTCAGGATGGATGTTCTGCTTTCTTTCTATTGTTTTATATTAATGTATACAGTTTTAAGTTAAGCAAGATAGGTTTCTGTTTAAGACAGATTCTTATTTTATTCAGTTAATTTTGTTTATTATTAAAGTGAATTTCTGGATAATAATTTGTTTTTCATGTGTTCATGTCACTCAAAAATATGCATCTAATTCAATTCAGGGTCAAATAGTTAAAAAATCTTTTCACTCGCAAAAAAAGGGGCTAAAAAAATTCACCACGCCAGGACGGTTGAAGGATATCGGGTCGGCTGGCCCTGCAGATGAGGTGTCCCTTATTTATTTTTCAGGGAGTTGGCAACCCTAGCCTGACATGTCAAGGTTAGGCTATTGTTATTGTTAGGGCCATACAGACAATTATTATTATATTATACAGTGTGTGTGAAGTTAATAAAGTTCTAATTGCAACGTTGTGGTCTTGTAGTGTGTTTGTATGTGTGGCTGTGAGCGACTTGCACACTAATAATGAATAAGGCTGTGCTAGGCAATGGTTCCTAACAAAACGAACAGTACACAATGTAGACAGGGATAGCACAGAATAGTATTCAAGTGCTGGTGTTTTATTTGTTGCAACACGGGGGATGATTGTAAGATGTAAAGGTAGGTGTTAAGGAGAAAAGGGCTAGCTGCAGTTGGAAGAAGTTAGCTAGCTAGAAGGCTAGCTCTTGGGGCTACAAGCAATCGCACAAACTCTGCAGGGTGTCGTCTCAGTGAGGGTGAGTGCTGACCATGTCTGCGGTTACTTTTATACTCGGAAGCATACATGCAACTCACGTTCAAATGATAACACTCCTCTTTTGATTGGTGGATCAGGAACGAAACAGTATTTGATTTGTTTGTGTCAGTCCAGCCCCTTGCATTTCGCCACTGAAGGAGCTTTCACTAACCAGTGACAGGTCGGCGGTCATTTTTTTATTTAAAAAAAAAAAGATAATGATAATTGATTAATACATTTTTTTTTTTACATTTTTTACAAAAAATTTACTTTTTTTTTTTTCTCCATCTGTGACGTCGCGCCCCCCCTGGAGAGTGTTCGCGCCCCCCACTATGGGAACCACTGCTCTAGAGAACAGAGACTCTGAGAGTCCAAAATAAATAATCTATTATGTTAGCTGTAGTGCAACGTCCAGAAAATCGGCTCTGCTAATTAAGAAAGAAACACAAATCAAGGTTTTCTTCTTTTCTATTTTGGAACAAGTTACAGACAGCGACCATGTTACCTGCTAGCAGCCATTATGTCATCACACCACCAACACTAAATAGATTTCAACGCGGCTTCTCCCTTAAGTGGAAGGACCAAATTAATGCAGTTTGCATAATCACCCATTTTTTCACTATTTATACACCAACGGCACAACCGTCAGGGGCAATTTGGGATTCAGTATGTTGCCCAAGGACACTTTGGAATGCTTAATGGAGGAGTCGAAGATCAAACCACTGACCCTCTCGATAGTGGACAACCGTCTCTACCTCCTGAGCAACAGCTGTCTGCTAAAGTGATGTTGTTACTCAAATGTATTTATTTCTTTTCTCTACTCTCCACAATATGTTCACATACAGTATCTCCTTGACGAGTTATCACAGAGTATTAACATTTCAAAGGTTAAAAATAAGGTTAAAAGCTGAGCATGCGGACAGTTAGACGATCCAATGGCTATCAGTTAAACTGGACACTTAAATACCTGCAACAAAGGGAAAAAAACACTTGGAGCTGTGATGATTGTACTCTACCAGGCTAAATCTACCTTGTTCACTTTAATTTTAAAGTTTTAGCCGCAATATTAAAAAAATTGGATATAAGAGGAAGAAGTAAGAAATAAGGTTGTGTAGGTGCACATCAAATATAATTCAGTTCAACCATAGTGAATCAACCATGTAATAGTCAGTCAGGTTATTACATAGTTCCATTAGCCTACATGAAAAGGTCAGAGAAGCTCACACATCTATCGCGTGGGGACAGTACAATTTCACTTAAAGACAGTTTGAATGGGGTCAACTCTGAGACTCTGGGGAGTTGTACCAGTTAATATCAGAATGATAGATGAACACGCCGCTCTCCTGCTCACTGGGTTCACTGAAAAATGCTGATTGGAGAGCTTTTGGGTGTTGCATCAGCGCGTTGCCTTGGATATGCTGGCTAACAGGGCAGCCTCCATCAGTCAGCCTGACAGCCAATCAATTAGCCAGCCAATCAGGTGATCGTATAAGTGAAAAATGTGGGTCAGTGGCATGATACCTAGTGTTGCTGAGAGAGTTCAGACCTGCTGTGCGCTGAACACCAGGTCTGTCACTACCAAGGTTTCATCCTTTACAACGGTCCAATTAGGAAAGATTTTCAGTGATTTGTTGGTCTGAGAGTCGATCGACATCAGGTAGACAAAATAACAGGAATGTTCCTGGAGAATAGGCTTCATTTTTCAGACTGCTCACCTTGACAGGTTTGCAGTTTTGTTGACTGATGGACCTACAGATCAGCCACAGACGATTCGGACCCTGTGGATTTGTGCTAGTTGTCTCTTTCAAAACTCATACATCAACTTCTCGTTCCAGACAGGACACTTCGTAGCTGACAAATGCTGCCAACTGGTACGTGACCAAACATCACGTTGTAGGTGAAGTTATTTTAGTTCCTCTTCATCAAGTGTTGGCATTATATTCCATCCGTTATATAACTAGTTATATTACAGTATTTAACAAATGTCTAAAATCATTACCATTGAAAATATCATTGTGCCCTTCACCCAAGCCTTAACCGACAATATGAAAGTTTTGATGAGCAACAGCCACTGTATTCACAATGTGTTTTTCACTTGTGTGTTTAAAAGATAATAAGACATGCTTTTAAATATTTGTTCTGTATTGCCAAATCAGCCATTGCAATATTGATAATCCATACAACATCTGTTCAAATATCTAAAAGTTCTTAAAGGTCCCATCGTATGAAAATTCCACTTTTGTAGTGCTTCTACACGTTAATTTGGGTATCTGGCATGTCTACCGTCCCAAAAACTGTGGAAAAACACAACTCCCGCGATCTGGTGTGGTTCCTCTATGTCAGGAAGTATGCGCTAGCGAGCGTCCAATGGGGTTATGGGCATTCTTTACGTCATTGGCAGTTTAGGGTTAGGGTTACGTCAGCGCAGAGACCCCCACCAACACTCGACCCACCAATCGATGGAACCACAACAGATTTAAGAACCACCCACTTTATTGACCGTCCATCGGTTTGCGCCGCGATTGCATTCTTGCGAGCCTTGTAAACACTTGGATAAGCTATCTAGCAGCATGAAACGAATTCGACCACCGAGAGCCACCGCGTAGCCCGTAGCCTGGAGCCCGGGAGGCGAGAGCCCGGAGCCGGGAGAGTGAGCTGTTGGTGTTTTTTCCAGGTAGGAGCTCGGAGCTGCTTCACTGTGTTGATGCTGTGGTTATGCTGCCTCAACTGGATGTGACTTTGTTGTTGTTAGCAGCAGCAGCTAACGCTGGCTTCTGTGTGTGTGTTTTGCCCCGGTGGAAGCAGCATGTATGAATACAAAACAGCTTGCTGCTAGCGACGCTAACGGTAGCGACGCTAACGCTAGCCTAGCGTTAGCTGCGGCACCGGCACCTCTGTGCGCTGTCGGGTCCGGGACGTCCCGGTGAGGGCTCCTTGGAGGTGCCGCTGTTAGCTCCGGGGACGTCCCGGTGAGGGCTCCGGGACGTCCCGGTGAGGGCTCCGGGGACGTCCCGGTGAGGGATCCTTGGAGGTGCCGCTGTTAGCTCCGGGGACATCCCGGTGAGGGCTCCGGGGACGTCCCGGTGAGGGCTCCTTGGAGGTGCCGCTGTTAGCTCCGGGGACGTCCCGGTGAGGGCTCCGGGACGTCCCGGTGAGGGCTCCGGGGACGTCCCGGTGAGGGATCCTTGGAGGTGCCGCTGTTAGCTCCGGGGACGTCCCGGTGAGGGCTCCGGGGACGTCCCGGTGAGGGCTCCTTGGAGGTGCCGCTGTTAGCTCCGGGACGTCCCGGTGAGGGATCCTCGGAGGTGCCGCTGTTAGCTCTCGGAGTCTAGCTTGTGTGTGTATGTTTGTGGCGTCCCGGGCATGCAGCACGTTTACATAGAAAACAATGCACTCGGAGGCTAACCCGACTCGTAGCTTCTGTGTGTGTCTGTCTTTGTTAGAAACTAGCATTGGAACGTGTTCAAGGAACCCCCCCCGGTCTCCGGTTGCATTGTACCGGTGCCGGTGGGCTCGCTCAGCGCCAGGGTGGCGAAGCGGAGGAGGAGGAGGGGGGCAGAGAGCTGCACATTATAACTTTTGTGGCTCTTACAGATTTGCTCCACGCAGCCCGAGCTGCACGAACCGGTGCCGGTCACCAGCAGCTCGTTGCCGCCTCCGTCGCTCGCTTTATAATAGACTCATACCGGGGTTTTAAGTGCATTTCGCCGCAGAAGTTGCAGCAGTGTTAGCTTCCAAGGCTAGCCCCCACATCCCTTTGCCTGTGTGTGTCTGTGTCTATCTGTGTGTGTGCGTGTGTCTGTCTGTCTGTGTGTGCGTGTGTCTGTGTGTGTGTGTGTGTGTGTGTGTGTGCGAGCGCTCAGATACAATTATATACTGTATACACACATATCTAATGCATGTATTTAAATAAATGTACATCCTTATCAGAGGGTGTAGTAGTTTTAAAATTGTAGCTTCAATGAAGAAACACAACAAACAAATACAGAAATATATGTGCAGGACAGTGACTTAAAATTATTTTAACAACCTTACATATGCTAAGGAGAGATTTAAGACGTGAAAGTGGATGTGTGTGTGTGTGTGATTGACAGGGGGGGGCGGGGCGGTGAGAGAGAGGGGGGGGGGGACTCAAAAGAGGTCAATCTGCAGAGGGCTGTTTTAGACAGGGTAAAAAGGCTGTTGTTTTAAATGATCCTTGTGGTATTTTGACCAAAAAATGTTACAGACATTTCATTAAGACCCCAAGGAACCATATCAACTGTGGTAAAATGGGCATACGAGGGGACCTTTAAATTTATCAGATGTGTCGGAATTAGGTGCTATCACATTCCTGAGCTGAACTTTAAACTGGTTTATAATCCTGTAAAGATGCCAGAGAGTCATGTATGTCTCTACAGCTTGTGAACACTGCGGCCATGCTCGATAAGAACATGAGTAGGAAGTCTAGAGGCAGGCCAGTTAGTGACAGACAGGTACACAGACCAATCATTTCATATGGTCTATAACCCGTTTTCACAAATCATAGTTTGTCAAAAAGGGCTTAACAAGGTTCAACTTCCTCTGTCCTAAAAGAGAGAGCCACATGTGAGGGATCCCTCTCCCAGGACAGAGAGGAGTGCAATAGATGCCTGTCTGTCTGTCTAAACTGACATACTCTTACTTCCTCTTGCTCACAGAAAGACTAGTTTGAAGTACATCCATTGTTAGAAAAATCAGGAGTTGATTCATTGTCCACTTGTTGGGGAGAGTTTCATATCAGTCAGGTGGACTAGTGGCAGAAACTTGGACTATGAGCAGAAAAGGTCTCTGGTTTGTCTCTGGTTCGACTCCACGGAGAAACAACAAAAAGACGAACCTGGATTGATCTGTCCAAAAATCCAAGAGGATTCTCCCTACCCTGTCTAGTGCCCCTGAGCAAGGCACCTTACTCCCCCAACATCTGCTCCCCGGGCGCCGTACATGGCTGCCCACTGCTCTGTGTGTCCTGCACCAGATGGGTTAATAGCAGAGGTTAAATTTCCCTCCTTGCATGAGTGTGCTTGTTCATGTCTGTGCATGTTTTTGGGAAAAATAAATGTATCTGTCTCATCATTTCAATGAAGTCAATTCAGTTTTTTGTCCTATCAATTCAAAAGTAATCAGAGTTATGACTCCAGTCAACCTCTCTGACATCGAAATGAAGGGTTACAGTAACCAGTAGTTTATTTTAACCTATCTTTTGAAAATGTTGAGACAGTTCAATTAAAATGCATTGATTAAAACAACAGAAATTCATTAAAATCATTATATTTTCATATCCCAATAATGTGCTGGTTTTACATCAGTCCTGCTGAAAATGTAGGGGTGCTCTGTTACAGGGGTTACGGTAGAGTTAACAACAAACCCTCATCTCAACAGTTCAACTGCCACTGTGTGTATACAGGCATTCTAGTGCAAGCATTTCTGTGTGTCCCCAGGTGTCAGCATAGTGATGACACAGCGGAAGCATTACTCTCTCTCTCTCTCTCTCTCTCTCTCTCTCTCTCTCTCTCTCTCTCTCTCTCTCTCTCTCTACCGCTCTGACTGCTTGACACAAAATATGTATAAATTGAAATGCAACAGAGCAGCTTGGTCTTGGAGGTACACAGAGGAAACAGTCAAAACAACCCACTAGGACCCAATACCCTCCCCCCACACTTACCCTGAGCGGCTCTGTGCCAGAGAACTAATGTGATAGTACAGACACTGAGGTACATGGGACAAAACAAAATTAGGAAGACTTGCATTTGGCCTCTGCAACATATACACATGCACATATATCCAAGCACATACTCAAGCAAATATGGACATAGGCCCCTTAGGGGTTAATGTAGACACTCTTATTTATTACATGGCATATGTTACCTCTGTGCCGCTGCTGTGGTGCCATCGCATGATTCTGTTTTTGTTTATGAGTATCAGTCCTACAAGCGTGTGTGTGTGTGTGTGTGTGTGTGTGTGTGTGTGTGTGTGTGTGTGTGTGTGTGTGTGTGTGTGTGTGTGTGTGTGTGTGTGTGTGTGTGTGTGTGTGTGTGTGTGTGTGTGTGTGTGTGTGTGTGTGTGTGTGTGTGTGTGCGGCTAGTGTAATATGTTCATAAGTGGATGTAATGGGCTCCATATGGCAAAGTCAGAGAGCTGGAGCAGAGTGTGTCTGGGAGAAAAATCACCCCTGTCTTCACCTTTCACACACCTGTGAGCTAACACTCACATACACACAACTTGCTGTAAGGAGATGCTGTTTCTACAGACGGTGTTCGCATGTTAGTGTTGTATGTTGTGAAATGGAAATTATTAGAAGGAAACCCACAACTATAACTTGGAATGTGGAAAACAAAGCAAGGAATGAAGGGACTAATGACGAAATGGACTACATTTACATAGCATTTTTCTTGTTGTATTGAACAATAAAAGTGCTTTACATTATAGGTCACATGAATAAATTCTATAGGGAAAATAATATACTGTATCATTGAACTTACACAGACCAAAAACATAACCTCTTTTGTGCAGGTTGAAAAAAATGTATCGGATTTACTCCAGTGTGAAACAAGGCTCCATGGACCTTAAACCAAATCCAGACATGCCTAGGGACTGAATGCAAACGTGTAGAACTGAAGAAAGCAGCTGATCAGTGACAGACAGCCTGTCAGCAGCACAAGGGCCTTTCCTGGAGGCTTCAAGGTTATTTTGGTCTGAACCATCAACTCAACCAGCGATGATACAACAAATGAGTTTGGTGCTCAAGTGCGACTTATACTTCACCTGTGTATGAGATATTTATATAGATTACATTTTATAATCTGGATGATTTTTCTGTCAAGGTGAACATAACAGCCAAATTATGACCCAATGGCCTGGTACCTGTTACATCAACAAATAGGGTTATTTTACAGAATAAGCGATCTGATGCTTTGGGTTGCCTGACGTTAACTCCCCTCCGGAAGTATCGTTTCAGTCCCTGCAAGCAATACTAAAGTTGTGAGCACAGCTGAATGTGCATTTTTTTCTGTTGTTCCACCACTCTCAGCTAAATCAGTATGGTGGAACCAGAGGTAGAGGTGTGGAACCCAGCAAAATGTGACAGGAAGTGGGCGATGAGCAGGAGGTCAGCAGAGCATGAAGGAACTTAAACACAACATAAAAACATTATTCTCTCTCACACACAAATACTCACCCACTGACACAGACAACAGCTGTCTCTTAGTCAGTCCTATCTGAAAACTAATGATTGTATAAGTGAAATATATATACACTGTATATATATTTCCACTATTACAGTATATCTGTATATAATATACAGATATACTATAATAGTGGAAATTCAGCTTCACAACAGGATCTTTTGCTTTCACACCCTGACAGGTATATACTGTGAATGTACCCTCTGCATCCTCTCAGAATGGAATTTGCTTGTTCTCAGCAAGATTGTGCTGTAACTCCTACGATACCTACTCTACTACATCTTCTGATGATTTTACATTCAGACATTACTCCCATTAATCTGCTGTTTGATTCTTGAAGAAGTGTCATCATTCAATCAAACTCCTCCTCACTTTGGCAGAGTGGGGAGTCCTACGCACAACACCACAGGACCATCGTTAACTAACATACAGGAAAGCATGCACACCAACTCACACTTCAGCAAACCAGCTAGACTAGAGAGAGTAAACAAAAACTGTACACATTCTATCACTTTCATTTTTTATCTACGTGTTGCCTCATTTAGGGCAATATTTCGTATCTTTGGCTTTTGCAAATGGAAAGGAGATAAATATAGATGCCAACTATTTGCTGTACAATATACATGGTAAACATTTATAAAGCTGCTTTTCTAGTCTTAACGACCGCTCAAAAACGTTTTTTTTTTTCAGGCATGACCTCTGAAGGAACGCTACAAGATTGGGTCAGGACTTTGTCCTGAGTTTTCCCTTCACACATGCAAAAAGCAGAGGGAGTTTCTCCACTCAGTCGTGTTCACAACAGCAACAAATCCTCTGCAGGATCCAGGTGTTGGGGGGTGCAGCAGGCAGAGGCAGGACGTAATGTCCTTTTGAAAAAAAGTGGTTCTAGCCAGCATGTGCATTTGTTTTGGAAGGATTGAAAAAAAGACTCATCTGCTTACATGATGCATAGCGATGAGGTAATGTATTTTTTTTTTTCTCTGGTTGGGAAACCATTTTTATGACCAGTTTGAGATCTGCAAGATTCAAGTACCCTGCTAAGATGATAATGCCCTCTGGGTGAGCCATCAGCTTTTTGTTGATAACGTGCAGCTTTTCAAGTGCTACATGAGCCATAGCTTGTGGAGGAATGTATACTGCCATCATTGCTATTATTGTGAATTGCCCTGGAAGAAAGAACAAGGTCAAGGTCTGGGCAGCAGTGTTTTGAAACAATGTCCACTGCTGTGGACCAGCTGTCGTTCATGCAAAGACACTAACATCCTCCACTGCTTTTCCTGGAGTCCCTCATTCGGACCACGCTGTAAACAGAGCAGCTATCTATACTGCTATCGTCGTGTTGCTGATGTTATTGTTTGCCAGCTCTCTGTGATGATAGTCTCACAATGAGGCGTAATTCTCATTCTGATCGTATTCAACTTGTTTGTGGGAGACCTCGAGTTGGTGAGGAACACACATGGGAGCTCTGGTCTGTACTGGTTAGCCTTTGTTAATTTCTGTTGACTCATTCTAGGGGACCAGGTGAAGAAAGTCTGCAGGAACTCCAGAGGCATTTGCGTTCACACATAGTAGCTCTGGAAGATCGCTTGAGTTTAGTGTACTGTATATCTGAAAGCTGAAAAGTGAGTTTACACTACAAGCTACATTCACAGCTCCACTTAACATCATAAAGGGGACAGTTTTAAAAATGCAATTTCTAATCATTTATAGAAAAAAATAATAATTTTAAAGATTTAGAGACAAGCATGAGGCGCAAAGTCACAGTGATAATAAAATTAGCTAATAATCTCTAGCCTACCTTACTAATACATTTGAACAAATCGGTAAATTATAAAATCATCAAAAGCGGTTGAAATATGATGATTTTAGATAGATGTATGGGGTTTCTGGGGAACCTAGGGATCTGCTACGTGTTTGCAAGTAATTATGTTGGCTACCACCTATATTTGAAAGCCTCCACTGACATGAATTTAATGTATAGTTTGAATAATTATTCCAAGTGACTGGAGAGCTAACTCCTTCAAGTTCAACTGTGATTGCAATCCCAACAAATGCATTAAATACAAATAGTTTCTGTGTCATTATGCACTTTATGTCTGCCAAGTCAACAGGCAGATTTACACCGTGGAGAAGATACTTCACAATCAGACGTGCCTCACCTGGCCCTCAAAACCCCCGTATCTTGGCCACTGGCAGCCCTAACAGTCATGCAAGTGGAACCCACCCTCCTCTAAATGAGGTCAAGTATGCCATGCTCGGCTAAAGCTCATGTGCTGCTCCTTTCAATACTGTAGTTACTCATACACACACCCTAAAGGTGCTGTTCCTTGCTCAAATCTTCTCTATTTCTCTTCCCAGCGCATCTGTGCATCTGTGGCCAGTTAGCACATCCATAAAGTTTTACCATCTTCAGTAGGCAAAAGACCAAAGTATGAAAAAAGTATGTTTTCATGAAGAAACTTATACAAAGAAGCATAATTTGTTTCGTTGAAATGGCCTGTTTCCACCATTTCTTTTCATTTATGTTGAAGAAACATCTATCTGAAAAATACAGATGATGTTTACATTGTCCCTAAAATGTAGAGTCAGTATCAGTTATTTATATTTATTCTTGGGTATTTTTCTACCAACAGTGCAGATGTTCATGTTCAGTCTTGTCCTCTTTCCTGCGCTGATAGAGTATAAGCCATATAACTGGAAGTCTACACTGCTACACGGGCTCAAGACTCCACTTTTCTCTCCACACTGTGTCTATGTCAGTAATTTAAGTCGCTATGACAAGGGTTGTGTTTTGTGATCATAAGCGCGTCAGTCGTGTATAATTAAGTGTGTGAGTACAGATGATGGATGATGAGAGAGGAGAAGAGCTACTTCTGCCACATTATGTATTAAAGAGGTTCTTGGGTGTAGAGAAATATCCTTTTACTGTCACTGACTTGTCTCTCTCTCTCTCTCTCTCTCTCTCTCTTTCTCTCTCTCTCTCTCTCTCTCTCTCTATAGCTGCCTTCAGACATGCATTGAACTCCAGAGATCCTTTTGACATTCTACAGAGGGGCAGCATGTGTAAACAAATGTCTTAGTGAGAGCCCACGAAGTTCTCTGGGCAGTCCCCTTGTAAAAAGTCATCAGAAAGTCTTGAAGAGCCAATTTGAGAAAAAAGCAGAGGATCCTTTGAGGATTCAACACAAGCAAGTGTTGTGCAATGATAAAGAAGCATTCATCTGAAAAAAATACAAATGGCATTAACTCAAACTGGAGAAACCGCCAGAGTCACTTGATATCAATATAGAGGTGCCATGCACTCTTCAGGTTCTTTTGCTGTTTGTACATTATTGTTGCATTATCACTTTGCGGGTTGGGTACTACACCACACCTGCCTACTAACTCCCCACCCTAACCCCACCTCAATAACACTCAGTTTAAAATATTTTCAGTTGAAAAGAGAGAGAGAGATATAAGAGAAAAAATAACCACAGGTTGATGTAACCATTGTCTATCAGCTGACCTGAGACAGAGCAAACTTTCAACACATTCCACATACATTATGCATTCATAGTACGCAATCATGGAAGCAGACTGCATAAAGAGACCAAATGAAGTCTCTCAGCGAAAGAGCCAAAGCTGCATGGAGAACAGAGATGTTTACACTGGGCTCTGGAAATGAAGCTTTTAGGTGGGAAGGGGACAGCAGCAGTGTGGGGTAGTAACATGTTCCATCCTCATGGCATCACGGCATAGATGGTAATCTTTTCAGAAAGGCAACTTTCTCCCTCTTTTTGAACACAACCCATATACTGTAATGCACAATTTAGCTGAATACATCTAAGGTGAATGCTAACATCAATCCGCTAACATGATGAAACACTTGCAATGTTGACCGTATTCGTCACATTAGTTCAAGTTGAGAGAGTATGGGTTTCCGTCTTGTGGTAATGACACCTAAGCGGAAGCCTGTGGAACCTTGGTTCTCATTGATCCTATGTAATAACCTAAACCAAGGAGGTTATGATTTCACCCAGTTTGTTTTTATTTTTGTTATGTCGGTCCACATTTGTTAATTGCGAGCTTAACTTACTGTTTCTGTAAATTTCATCTTCAGTTTTCTGTTGCACATGTTCCTTGTGAAGTCAGTTCCCCCTCACTGTATTTTTACTCTTGTGTTTCCCCTTGTGTTTCCACCTTCTAGCATGGTGTGCTTCTGTTCTGTACTTCCCTGTGTTTACCTGTTTGCACTGATCCCACCGTGGTTTTAATGTTTGGACTGTCTTGTCCTTTTTGTTGTTATTAAAACACTGAACTGGGCTGAGGGGTAGATTGGTCCCCGTCTGCATGACGAAGTTTCCTTGGGCAAGATACTGAACCCTTAAAATGGCCCTACATAGATGTTGAATGCACTAATTGTAAGTCACTTTGGATAAAAGTGTCTGCCAAATGACATGAAATGAAATGTAACTGTGCATCTGCTGTTGGCTCCCTCCTCTTGCACTGGTTCACTGCTTTATGTCCAAATAGCTAACAATATTCCCTACATGCATGTGGAAGGATTTAATTGGATACTTAATAAATAGAACTTGTGTTCTTACCTAACTCACCCCTTGTATATCTTAATACATTAGTCTCACTAGTGTAGCTTACTTTGGGACTAGGAGACACTGGCTGCAAGTTACGTCTGTATTACAACCATGGTTGCTTTGGCAACTGCAGCAGATGTGAAATGAACAGATGTGTCGAAACAACTCTACTAAAGATAAATAATGAACATGCCAGTGTGAGATATGTGGAGAATACTACATACCTGAAGACCTGTTTAAAGAATCAATGCCTGATGATGGTGAAATTTGACCTGTTGTATTTTGTGGGTTGTCATCCACACACTTGATTGAACTCAATGTGTTCAAACCTTTTTTTTTTTTTTTTATATATTTCTATTAAGAGGATAGGCACAGTAGGTCAGAAATCAGTGTCAAATTTACATTGGGTATCACAATCTCAGCACGGCAATCAGCAATACACAGACATAAACACCACAAAAACACTGCGCATCTTGATGGATCAAGAATAATATATACATTCTTCCTCTTGGGATGTTTTTCTTATTTTTTGGACCACATGAACGTGGTCCAGTGAACGACACATTATACAACTCAATGAAAACAACAACAATAATGATAGATAGATAACCGAAAATTCTATTAAGTAACAATTAAGTATTAAAGCTGTACAATATAAACAAGTTAAAAGGAAAACAAAAAACAAAAAACAAAAGGAAAGACAAAAAAAATAATAAGTAAATGAATGAATAAAAAGGAAGAAGAAAGAGAGAAAAGAGAGAGGGGGGGGGGTCCGTCAATCAGGGGGCAGGGACTGGAGAGAGTGAAAGAATGTAAGAAAGGGAAGCCACTTACTATAAAATTTGTTAGAGCTACCTTTCACAGAATATCTAATCTTTTCCAGCTTTAGTAATGACATGGTGTCGTTGAGCCACTGAGTGCTGGAGGGAGCTTTAGTTGACTTCCAGTGAAGAAGAAGGTGGCGTCTTGCCAGTAAAGAAGTGAAAGCTAAAATGTCTAATTGATCAGAGGTAAACCGGTTATGGTTCTCTGGGAGCCCGAATATGGCAACATGGGGGGAGACTTTTATAATCACTGAAAGTATTTTTGACATGGTGTCAAAATAGTTCAGCCAAAAGCAAGAGAGTAGCGGCCAAGAGTAGAACATATGGGTTAAATTGCAGGATGAGGCATGACATTTGTCGCATTTGTCAGTGATACTGGGGTAGATTTGCGACAGTCGCGCTTGAGAAAAGTGGACTCTAAACAGAACTTTAAACTGTATAAGTGTGAGACGAGCGCAGGATGAACTTGTATGAATTTTCTTAAGAGCAGTGTCCCACCAGTCATCCTCCAAATTTAGATCCAGTTCATCTTCCCAGGCAGCCCTAACTTTAGTAACTGGAGAGCAATCAAAAGACAGAAGTTCGTTATAAACTTTAGAGATGAGTGATTTTTGAAGTGGATCTTGGTTTAAAAGCATCTCCCATTGTAGGGTCGGCGGCGAGGAGGGAAAAACTGGAAACAAAGCTTTGGCGCAGTGTCTAATTTGAAAGTAACGAAAGAGATGAGAAGTTGGGAGATGAAATTCTCCTGAGAGATTTGTAAAGCTGCGAAAAATACCATCTTTGTAAAGATCTTTAAAACATTTCAGGCCTCTATTATGCCATGTGAGAAAGGTTGAATCTGTAAGTGGAGGTCGAAATAAATGATTGTTCAGTAAAGGAGCTAAAGTAGATGTTGATTTAAATTTGAAGTGTTTCCTAAACTGATACCAAATTTTAAGTGTGGAGTGAACCACTTGATTATTTGTGAAGCCTGAGAGGTTGGATGGAATAGAAGAGGTAAGTAGAGCAGGTAAGGAGGATGAAACACATGACTGTGCCTCTAGGTGGCACCATGGCAGATTCACTGACTTGAACCAAAATGAAATTTTTTGAATGTGTGTCGCCCAATAACACAGTTGAAAATTCGGAAGTGCTAATCCGCCATTGAATTTACATCTCTGAAGTGTGGATTTGCGGATCCTAGGAGCCTTTCCACACCACAAGAAGTCAGAAATAGTCTGATCGATTGTTTTAAAAAACTGCTTTGGCAGGAAAAGTGGGAGACAATGGAACAAAAAAAGAAATTTGGGCAGAATGTTTATTTTAACCGCGTTAATTCTTCCAATTAACGAGATAGGGAAGCTCTTCCATCTTTGGAGGTCAGACTTAATTTAAGACATTAAAAGTGAGAAATTAGCAGAAAAAAGAGAGTTTAACATTCTGGTTACGTTGATCCCGAGATACTTAAAGCCAGAAGGGCTCATTTTGAAAGGGACATCTGATTGTGTGAGCTGTGATGCTGAAGCATTGACAGGATAACATTCGCTTTTAGAAGTATTCACTTTATAGCCTGAGAAAGAACCAAATCTCTGGAAAGCAGATAAGATTATGGTAATCGAAAGGACAGGATCTGAGATATACAACAATAAGTCATCATAGTGTCAGCATAAAGTGACAATTGAAATTCTGTGCCCAATCGTGAGATCCCAGGAAAAGTGGAGGAGGACCTCAGAAAGATCGACAGGGGCTCTATAGCTAGCGCGAACAATAGAGGAGATAGGGGACACCCCTGTCTGGTGCCACGGGTTAGAGTAAAAAAATTGGACTGAATGCCATTAGTGGAAATGTTTACTTGTGGTGATGTGTAAAGGAGACGTATCCACGAAATGAACCCATTACCCAGTCCAAACTTCTTTAGTACAGTAAATAAATAGTCCCATTCAACCCTATCCAATGCTTTTTCAGCATCGACCGAGATCACTACCTCAGGTGTTGTTGTGGCAGTTTTAGAGTAAATAATATTTAGGAGTGTTCGGACGTTAAAGAATAACTGTCGCCCCTTAACAAATCCAGTTTGCTCATGTTAGACAATAGTTGGTACAATGTTCTCCAGGCGATAGACCAAAGCTTTAGCAAGGATCTTAGCATCTACATTTATCAATGAAAGAGGTCTGTATGAGCCGCAGAGATTCGGATCCTTATCTTTTTTGTAAGAGGAGACTTATGGAGGCTTGCCTTAAAGTGGGAGGGAGAGTGCAATGTTCAAGTGATTCCTTATAAACAGCATGTAACAAAGGGGACAATTTATCCTGAAATCCATCATGGCCAGGAGCCTTGTTATTTTGCATACCTCTCGCAGCGAAAGTGATTTCTTCTACTGTTAATGGTGATTCAAGTTCTTTAGCAGCATCTGAGCTTATCACAGGGAAGAAGAGGCTATCTAGGAATAAATTCAATTCAGTGGTGTCAGGTTGAGATTAACAGACAGTACTTTGGGAATTAGTTTAGCATCAATAAAATAATAATCAACCGAGAGAAAGATTGATGCATCTGAGAAAAGAATGAATATTCCTTGTTATGAGGGTTATTAAATCTCCAGGGATCAGTGCAACTGTTCCTGGACACAAAATCTGAAAGAGACCTCGCCATTGAAGAAGGAGTCAGAGTTCGTGGGTTGGAGCGGTCTAAGTTGGGATCAATTACACAGTTCATGTCCCCGCCAATTATGAGGAGGCTGTTGTTCAATGAGGGAAGACGTTCAAATAGCTTATTCATAAAGTGTGGATCATCGAAATTGGGGGCATATATGTTAACTAATAAAATGGGAATATGGAATAACGTACCTGCAACAATTAAGTATCTGCCGTTTTTGTCTGATATCACCTTAGAAGCTGAAAACTGAATTGACTTACCAATTAAAATAGCGACCCCTCTGGCCTTAGAGTTGAAGTTAGAGTGAAACACCTCAGAAACCCAGGGACATTTAAGTCTGACCTGATCTTTAGTACGCATGTGGGTTTCCTGCAGGAACACTAAGTCCGCTTTAAGACGTTTCAAATGAGCAAATATCTTTGATTTCTTAATTGGACTCCCCATACCTTTAATATTCCAGCTCAAGAGTCTCACAGAGGATCCAGTGAGTGGGACATCAGAAGTATTAGTATTGGTGGCCATATGTTAAATCCCTAGAGATAGAAATAGACTGAATGCGGATCCCCAAGGAAGGAAGAAGAAGAAAAAGGGGAGAAGAAGAGAAAGAAAAAAAAGAAAGAAAGAGAGAAAAAAAAAAAAGAAGAAAAGAAAAGAAAAGAAAAAACACAAAAAAAACCAAACACACACATTGAACCACCCCCCCACCCCCCAATTGCACTTACAACGTCCCCATCCCCAAACAATGGAGAACCCAGTGCTAACTCCACAAGGAGTCAGATCCCTAAAGCGAACACTTTCGGCTTTTTGCATAACTATCAAGCTTCGGGTTAAGCTCCTGCAAGTCTAGCAACATTTGACAGGAAGGTACAGCCAATCAAGACCAAGTTAAACTGAAAACCACATACTGTGTGTTTATGAAAATAAGAGGAAACAGATTAACTGAAAAAAGTAATAAATGTCAATATTAACTGTCACTGCTTCCTCACCGGTGTGTATCACCTCACGGTTCTCTTACAAGTTGAGCGACCTGATGAATGCGCCGGCCTCCTCCGCCGAGTCAAACCTCTTCTCCGCGCCGTTGTGTGTGATCCGGAGCCGCGCCGGGTAGAGCAGACCGTAGCGGATCCCTGGTATCTCCCGGAGCCGGCGACGAACATCATTAAAGGCGGCTCGGGCACGAGCCGTCTTCGGGGTATGAAGACGGAGAAACTCAACTCTCCAACCTTGATCCGCTGCTGGGTTCTGGCTCGGTGCAATATGTCCACACAGTCTGTATGATAGTGAAGACGAGCGATTATGGGGCGAGGGCGCTCTCCGGGCTTCGGCTTCGGCTGGAGAGTACGATGTGCGCGGTCCACGAGCGGCTCTTTCTCCAGATCAAAAGCCTCCTTGAGCAGAGAGGAAACATCCGCAGCAGCAGAGAAGGTGGAAAAATCTTCAGGAATTCCCACTAACCGTATGTTATTGTGCCGCGATCTCGCCTCCAGATCTTCGCATTTATTGTTCAGTTTTGCCAGCTCAGTTGTCAGGTGCTCCACTTTAGCCTGAATGGTACCAATGTCATCGGTGCAGCAGGAAAGCGATGTTTCCATTTCACCTACGGTGTTCTTCAGAGCATGCACCTCAGACTGGATGTTTGTAATGTTGCTGGATAACTCCGATTTCACTGCCTGTAGTTCAGTCTTGATGCTGGATAAGGTCTCGGTCGAGGCGGCCTGAAGTTTAGCTCTGAAAATAGCTGCCATCTCAACAGGCACGTGCACAGATAGACCCCTAGTGGTGCTCAAGCACCAGCCCTTTTGCCCTGGAGGAGAAAAGTGCCCTTCTGGTGGAGCCCAATTTTTTCTTCATTCATCAATTATTAAGAATAAAAGTTACTCTCTCTGTCATCAATTCCCCCCAATGTGTTCTGATGTCTGACTGGGCATTGCGACATGCTCCGCGGCGCTGAGAAGCCCCCGCTGGCCCCTCCCTCCCCCTCCTTCCTCCTCCTCCTCCTCCTCATACAGCTGAGGGCCAAACGGCTGCAGCCACTTCTCCTCTGACCCGCAGCATCAGACAAACAGGTAATGACGCTGTGTGTGCAATCCCCCGACGGTGTTTGGGGATAAATGAACCACAACATTAGCGCCGCTGAAAACATTATGTCGCAACTGGTCCGACGTTTCCTAAAAAAGTAAACTAACAAAAAACTCACTAAATCCGTGATTTCAAAGCCTTTTCCAGCTGTTTACTGACGTTTGTCATGTTGAATGAAGAGAGAGAGAGGGAGAGAGATACAGGCAGACAGACAGACAGACAGACAGGCAGGCAGACAGACAGACAGACAGACAGACAGACAGACAGACAGACAGACAGACAGACAGGCAGGCAGACAGACAGACAGACAGACAGACAGACAGGCAGACAGACAGACAGACAGGCAGACAGACAGGCAGGCAGATAATTTAAAGGCAGTTTTACTGTTCTACAAATTAGACAAGTTAACTAGTTTTGTTTAATTTAAAATCGTAATTATTGAAATGAAAGGTAGGTCTTAAGTTGAGCTACATGACAGTCTGGTGAGGTATATTGTGGTATATTATTAGTGTAATGCTGCTTATACTTCCACTCTGTCAGAAAACAGTAAACAAAAATGTGTGTGTGTACTGTGTTGTCAGCTTTATAGAGATTATGTAAGTCACTCTTGATTATTATGCACAACATTGATTTATCTCATTTAAAATTTTTTAGCATAATGCCAAGAAAAGAGAGACTCCAAAAGCAGAAGGACAGGGAACTGCAACAAGCAGCTCAGGGTAGCAGCTCTCTTTTATATTGGAACAGGACATCAACTAGTAAAGCAAATGAGGGAGAATCAGTAAGTTTTATTTATTTATTAGGGCCCAAGCACCTCCGGTGGGAGGCCCTATTGAAATTGAAAGGAGTATTCTGAGCGTAGTGAAAGGGCTTTTTGAGGGCTTTCCCATGCTCAAAAACTTTCTAAAGTTTGCAGTAAATTAGAGAATGGTGGAAATTGACTTATCTGGAGTAATTTGAAATGGGCGTGGCAAAATAGCTCAACAGCGCCACCTACGGAAAGCCCCCTCAGTTAGCTTTAATCGATCCTCACGAAAATAAAGACAATTGTGTATCATGACCAGACGCACAAGAAAGCCTCTTGGAGCATTATGAAAAACGCAACAGGAAGCCCGCCATTTTGGATTCCACATTTTTATTTTGATGTACTTGTCAGAGAGCTTTCATCGGATCAATTTAAAATTTAGACGAGTGTCATCACAACAATATGGAGTACTAAAGTTATCAAAAGATCAACTTTTCGTCAGAGCGTGTGACCGTGGCGTGGCATCAAAGTTTGATTAAACGCCATTAAAACACGGGCGTCTGTATCTCGGACATATTTGGTCCAATCGAGTCCAAACTAGACACATAAGACAAGAGTCGCGACCTGAAGACATCAACACAGAAATGGTGACTTAAAATCACAGTGCCCCCTGGTGGCAGCTGAAAATGTCTTGTTTTTGGTACGTCTTACACTTGGAAGTATTTCTCCTCATCCACTTCACGCAACCATGTCAAACTGTGGCGAATGGGTCTCAAGACATTGATAATGAAGATATGAGATTATTGTGACTTTTCGTCAAACGCCATATTAATGGCGTCGCATCAAAGTTTATACACACGCCATGACACACTAAATTGCTATAACTTCGGTGTTCCAGGTTCAACTTCCCTCAAACTACATGTGTGTATCAACAGCCCCCCCCTGAAGACATTTAGATGGTTTTAAGGAATGGGCGTGGCAAGATAAATGACTAGCGCCCCCTCAAGGGTAGCCCCGGCACTACGATTGGCCTACTTCTACAAAAATCGACAGGGACATGTGCCTTGTCATGACAAAGAAATAAGTCTCTTGGATACATATGATAAACAAAACAGGAAGCCCGCCATTTTGGATTTAGTGGCCATTTTGCCCATATTCCATATTTTTACTTTGATGTACTTGTCGTAGAGCTTTTATCGGATCAACTTAAAATTTAGACGAGTGTCATCACAACAAGATGGAGTACTACAGTTATCAAAAGATCAACATTTCGTCATTCCATGTGACCGTGGCCTGGCGTCAAAGTTCGATAACACGCCATCGAAACACGAGCTTCTGTATCTCAGGCATATTTGGCTCAATCGAGTCCAAACTAGGCATGTAAGACAAGAGTCGCGACCTGAAGACATCTGCAGAGACACCATGACTTAAAATCGCAGCGCCACCTACTGGCTACAGGAAGTGGGTTAGAGAGTTTATGGGCAAGGATAAAGAGTTTATCCTTGCCCAAGTGCGCAAACGCATGCAAGGCAGAGACGAGCGCCTGGTCATCGAACGCTCTCTCTTCCCCGACCGCAACAGACTTGAAATGGCGGTGTGCTCGGGCCCGTTAGTGCTACAACGTAGCCCTAGTTATTATTGTTTTTAATTTCATAAATAATTTTGGCGATGGTTGCCCTTTTTTTTTGGTTTGAGCACCTGCCCCCCAAAATGTCTGTGCACATGCCTGCATCTCAATACGGAGTGACGAGAGCAGCTCGGCCTTGAAGTCGTGTGCAGGAGCCCCACCTGTGGCCTCGAGCAGGCAGGAGGGGGGATCACTACGAGGCGGGGATGCATTGTGCGAAGCAGGCCGCGGAAGTTGTACATGTGGTTTGGCTTTTTGAGGCATTTTGGTCGGCAAAAAAACGGCGTTAAATTTAGATTATGGAGGTGGAGAAAACACACATCGAAGAAAGATGGAAAAGGTGTACCTAAAATAGTTTTTTAAAAAGTTGTTGCAGGAGCTCTGAGAAACACGTCCTACTCCATTAGCTGCAACACCGGAAGCTCAATGTGTTCATACCTAAAAGGAAAATTGGAAACAGAAATGCAGCACTTTTGGCAGTGAGACACATGAAACAATAATGTTACAACTATCTTTTAAGTGTGGTGCAGATCTTCTTTCAGTCCCTACTCTTTTTATTTTAAGTGTCTTGCAATTCTGGGGGATTCAAATTGGTTGCCTCTGTGATTTGAGTCAGTCGGAAGAAATGTACCATAGTCTTTAACGGTATAATTGTGGAGCCACAGTCCTGCTATGAGTAAATCACTTTAATAACAACATACATGATATGTGATGTCCATATAAATCGTTGAGCCTCCTCTCACTGAGGATCTGAGTCATGTCTGGATCCAGGACATTTGGCAACAACATCAAGGATCATGTAGTTCCCATCCATAACCACGAGTGCCATGATTATGCATTTGATAAAGCTAAAGGACCATTGGAGCTCAAGGCAGTCATATATGTGCATGTCATCTATTACTGCAACGGCTCCTGGGAAATCTGTGATATGCATGAATGAGACATCTCATTGATATCTGTGCGAACATAATGAACACATGGATAATTGAAAATGTGTTCGGAATGTGTAGGTCACAAATGTACACACCAAAGTATGGTTGACAACCCACACAGAATGAAAAACAAGTTTGATGTTATCTGAAAATTATGAAACCACTTGAAACACACGTTTACATATTTGCTTTTAACTGTGTGACCTTAACACAAGACGTGTGAGATGTATCCTTTTCTGGTTTTGAGGCCACCATTTTTCTGTCACAGACCGCATGAGTATGCAGCTGGAAATCCATGACTTCCAGAAAACTACCTTCATCCCAGCAAAATTTCACATGTTCTTACTTTCCTATTACTTCAATCACACTAGTACATTGCATATTATTGTGTGATGTTATGGCTCCACTTTACTTAAAGCTTTACACAGCTTTGTGCATTCATTTTAAATTTGGGGGACTTCAACAACATTGGCTCAACAATGAATAAACAATTGTTCAATATGTCCTAAAAACAATTCTGTGGTGCCAAAAGAGTTGGCAAGACAAAAAATAAAGCCACTTGTGCACATGTCGAGACGCCTAATTTACCCATCAAAAGTAAAGAGAGCAAAGGGCCAAAACAACAAACAAGGTATTGCTGTCAAAGTATTTATTTACTGGATTTTGTTCAGAGGCAACATCTTTAATGGATGTGCTTCATTTCGTAACAGGAGCAGAGGGCCAGGAGGTGGTTGGGCTGGATAGCAGGCACACAGACATGTTCAATCAAGAGCCATTTATATTAACAATATGTCCCCACTTTATCAAATCATTTCAGGAAATTTCTTTCAAGGTCCTGTCAGATGAGACCAGTGCATCTCAGCCGCTCATAGTCCAGCTTCTAATGTTACTGGTCAGTCAGTGTACTCTGTCGTATTGGTAGGTAAATGTTATCTCTGCAGCGCGAGCACTTACTTGCTGCTCTGTTGTCTGTAGTGCTGTGTCCTGCAGGGTGAAATTACAGTTGTTGTAAATGCAGTTTGGTGTCTTTGATTGATATAACATTAAACAAAATCCATCTTTAAATATAAAGTTTGTCAACAATTTTATCAGTGTTATAAAATAACACTCTGAACATTTGAATGGCAAAAACATGCAATCTGTTGCTGTCATGTAAAGTGGGGTATTTTTCTCCTTAAAGGTGTGTCCACTAAAAGTGCCTGTTTTGACATACACCGTTTTCTGTCCATTCCTGTGAACCTATGAATCAGTTTCAATCAACATTAGCTTTGGCTCAGACTTTAAGGTGTTTGTTTCAAATGGATGCAATCTTCCAGTTGTTGGTCGCCATCCAGAAAACAAAAGATAAATAAAGGTATTTATTCTTCAACATTGGCAATAGGCTACTTTATGTAACAAAGAACAATAGGAGGGAGGTAGATGAGGGTGAAATTCCTATGGAGAGAGCAGTAATTGCAGCACTTAAGAGCTGCACTGAGATGGAGTAATAAAGAGCACTGTGACTAATACATTCATGCACACGTATACACAGAATATTGCTCTCTTGGAGAATGACTCCGTCTGGCAAGGAGAGAAAAGAGAGAAGGTAAACAAATCGAGATGGAGGGATTGCAAGAACTGGGATGGAGGAAGCACAACAGGAGGTGGAGTTGGGGATGGGGAGGGGACAGAAACTGAAAATCAGAGGAAGTTGGGACAAAGAGAGTCATTTGATGGAGGATGTGAAGAGGAAGGTTGTTTATCCTATTTAGCTGGAGTCCTGCTGTTCCTGCGTGGCTTCTGAGTCAGCAAAATTAAATGAAGTGAGCAGAGGGAAGATGAGGAGGAAATAAGGAGAGGCGGAGGAGGATGGTGGAAAGGTTAGAGTTGTAATTAACCTTCAGAGTCAGCATTGCTCAAGAATAAACAGCCCAACTTTCTGTAACACTACAGCTTTCTTTAACCTTGTTTAGATTTCTCTACACTCTCTTCCTCTCATATTTAAATAATCAACTATGCTGCAGGTTATGGTTAGTTTATTTTAATTTGTCGCTCAAGATATCCATTTTATTTTTTCCACATTCACAATTCCTTAGACTGAAACAGTCTAAAAACAGTTTGGTTCAGTGCTTTAAAGTAAATGCTAATGCCAGTATGCTGATATAGCCACAGGGACTAAATTAAACATTTGAAAACAAGAATGTTGTTAAAGAAAATGAAGGTCAGACACTAGAGTCAAAGGGATTCATCTTTTGTGGGTCATTTTCTATATTGATTGCCATTTCCTGAATATTTTCACAACAGAAACTATAGGAAAATCCAAGAGTTGACCAAATACAGTAAGATTTATCCTGTGCGACAAGGACAGTTAAGCAATTCTCAACAATTCCTGCATTAATTGTTGAGATATTTCATTCAGGACCAACTGGTTGGGTTGATAGCAGAGAAGACCCATTCCTCCTACTGTTTAATAATGTCCATGTGTAAAGGTGTATTTAGACTAAAAAGCAAAGTGTTTGCCTTGTGTTGGTAATGCAGTCCTCAAACAAATGAGAATGGGAGAGTGCTTGTTGGTTTGTTTGTGTTCAGCTCAGGAGTCTGGTTCTTTCCTTCCTTACTGGCTAATTGCCCTATGTTCAATCAAGCAGCAGGTTAGCATGGGAATGCTAACTCAATGTAAGCGTTGATATGACTGTGTTGGATACTGGACAAGTGTAAATGGTAGCCCACTGCTAAAATGCAACCAGCAATGATTCTGAGTTAGGTTATTCTGATCCAAAACATCAAGCCATTTGCACATAGGAAATTCTGACGACAACAACAAGCTTTGAGGAGGTCACAGCAGAGAGCAGTTATCTACCATGTTTCCCACATGCTCAAGGGTTGTAAAAAATGTCATCACTTTAAAAAGAAGGAGATAAATCTCATATATGACCATTATAGCCACTCTGCTGCTCCGTTAACTACCATCACCAGGCTACACTTTGGATATCTGCTCTGAGCTTTGGATGCTCCATCTACCCATTATTTTGCTGCCCACAGTCACTCAAACAATATCACACACACCTCCAAGCACCCTCAGAGCACCTTTAAACATTGTTTGGGTCTCAGAGGCATCAGTGTAGTAATGTTTTTATTCATCTCCTTTTTCTGTCAGTTACAAATGAGCTGAACGGGGCTATCAGCACCATCTGTTACTGTTGAGGGTGATAACTGCTCTAATGGGCTGGGACTGAGGTCCACTCTACACACACACACACACACACACACACACACACACACACACACACACACATCAATCAATCAAATTTATTTTATTTGTATAGCCCACATTCACAAATAACAATTCGTCTCATAGGGCTATAACATTGTGTGACATCCTCTGTCCTAAACCCTCAACAAGAGTAAGGAAAAACTACTAAAAACCATTTTAACAGGTACAAATATGTAGAAACCTCAGAGAGAGCCACATGTGAGGGATCCCTCTCCCAGGACGGACAGAAGTGCAATAGATACACACACACACACACACACACACACACACACACACACACACACACACACACACACACACACACACACTTTCTCTTTGGAGCTTCTCCGCAGAATTTACCGTGAGCAAGAGTGCCATGCACATAGAAGAAACAGACAAAGACCCTGAGAGAGCTTTTGTGATAAGGGCCGACCCCAGTGTCGATGCGCTGTAAACACGGACACCTCCTCCGTGGAATTAATACAGGGTAAGGTATCCTACTGCTCCACCCCCCTCCAGAGATTTCCATATGAGGAGCTCTTCTCTTATGCTATCAGCATTCCTCAGCTGCTAATATCATTTACAGGAGTTGGACATTGACTGCATAGACCATGCTATTCTGATGCTTATCTAGTATGAAAATATAAATGGTTGATCTTAGTCATTTGTTTGTAAGGATTAACTAGATGATTTAATTAAATTATGGTGCCATTAGATAGATAGATTGAAAGTGACTGAATTGTTAAACTTATTATATATAAAACATATGCTGTCATGATTTATCTGAACGTGTCATCATCATCATCATTCAGTTTTGATAATAGGAATTATGTCTGGTTTGCTAGTTTGGGACATATAGACTTGTGAAACACATGACCTTGTGATGCACCTGGACACATCTTAAGTGATGTTAACTGGGGTCATTGGGTGTTTCGGGTCTTTCAACAATCAGACACCTTCACCCATTCGACCCAACTTGGGTTGATCAAGCCTCGGCTTTTGTCCAGGTAGCGCTACCCCACCCACGGCTGTCCTCTCCTGATCCCCAGCCACCTTGGGGCAATTTCTTCTGCCACGGTGGTCACCTTCATGGCCCTTCGTCTACTGGCTCCTGTGATGCCCAGCATGCTGTAGGGCAGGCACTGAAGAGAGATTGGCCTGCAAACCCTCTGCAACCCACTTCGATGGGCTCGCACCTCATTCGCCACTCATTGCTTTGGCACTCATCGACTAGCTCAGCATACCTTGCCCTCTTTCTCTTGTTGGTCTCCTAGAAACTGTCCTCCCAGGGAATGGTGAGTTCTAGGAGAATTACCTGCTTGCAGGCTTCCGAGATCGGAGACATGTCTGGCCTTTACGCTGTTGTGGCAACAGTTGCTGGGAACTTCAGTTGCTTCCCCAGGTCAACTTTCAGTATTGTGCCGTTGCTAGCAGGCCGGAGAAGGTGGTCCTGGTAGCTGATGAATGCTGTGTCTCTCAGGCTGCAGTCAAACACCTTTCCCAAGCTCTTCAACGGTTTCTCGGTTGTGGATTTTGTCAGGGTGCTGCCAAGTGCGAAGCGGAGCTTGTTGGTGGTCTTTCCTTTCTTCAGCACTAGGGATCTGGACTACCTTGACTTGTCGACTTCATGTTTAATACCTCAACCACTCACATAATCCCACAGGTATTATGTCATGTCTCATGTCATTTTGAAACAGAGGAAATCTGGACCAGTTTCTGATTCCTCAGGAATAAGCAGATGGATTGGATCTTAATGCATTCACTGCACGTGCCATAAGTGTTCCATGCTCTCAAGACATCACATCCCCTACTGTTGTAACTTGTTTACCTCTTCTGGAAAAGAACTACACCCGACTACAGTTTCGACCCCATTTATTTTCATCCACATTCGTACTTTTGTGCAGCGCTATAGATTTTAAGTTAAGTAATTTTTCAGATAAACAATAGAGTAAACGAACAAAGAAGACCAATATTTTGCTTATACTGCAATGACACAATTATTCAACTCCATGATGTTGCTAATTTTGAAACCTACAGTTATTCGCTATGAACTCAAGTTGAGTTAAAACATGGTAAACCCATCAGGACTCAATAACGACCATTAACTTGCTTCAGCAGGGTGTTGATATGAACAACGGGTGATTGTTGGTGATAACTGGGGAAGTGTGGAAAGATTTAAGTGAACTGCCCAAAACCAAATGTCTTGATGGTAGCAAACAGATGACCAGTAATTTGATGATGTTTTTTTCATTCAATGATCAGGCTGTGGCTCAGGGGTTAGAGCGGTCGTCCTTTAACCAGAAGGCCGGTGGTTTCAATCCCAAATTGCCCCTTCTCATAGAGAAAATGTGCTGCCCATAGATGCACTGTATAAATGTGTGTGTTAATGTAAGCACTTTGAGTGGTCATCAAAACTAAAAAAGCGCTATATAAATACAGACCAAATTACCACGTTTGGTGTTATGGTGGTTTCTCTGAGATGAACCAATGAAGTTGAACAGGTTGTGCATCAGTTGTGGATGAGTTAATCCCTTTATGAATCCTATGCAGGTGAGGGTTTGGTCTATGTTGGTTTTGTGCAGAACTTAGATAAGGGCAGTATTCATTTGAATGGCTATGGTTCTTTATACCATATTACACAGTTGGGCGGCTGATTGTTGGGTATGGTGAAAATGGCTTTTTCTACTGAGGTTGTGGCTTGAATCCAATAAGATCTTGCTCTTTGGAGAAGTTTAATGTTATCGAGGACAGAGTGGATGTTTGAATATTTGTGATATTGTCTGAGCTATAGATACTTTTATAGCAGTCACAAACAACAGTTTATTTCATAATTTTTTGTTTCTTCTCCAGAGCTATCCATGTATTTGGAATAGTTCAATCCTGTCCATTGCATGAGAAATTGGGTCTCTTGATGAATGGTATTTTTCAGTTATCTTTTTCTTTATCAATTCAGTTTCGAGTTTGCTTATTGTTAGAGTGGGAATGCTGGAAGTGAAATTGTTTCAATGTATCCTCCAATTCTTCCTTTTTTTTCTCATGTGTGGAGTGTGAAATAGAAAGAAATGTCCCTCAAAGACTGCTTTTGCTGTTTTTCATGGTGGAGACATTTCTGTGGAACCTATTTGTAGTACAACTAAATTCAATATTAATTACATTTATTTGTATAGCGCCAAATCATAATATACATTATCTCAAAGCACTTTGCATAGATGGTCAAGAACTTAAACATTTTAGAAACCCAACAGTTCTCACAATGAGCAGCACTTTGGCGACTGTGGAGAGAAAACCACTCCTTCATTAACCTGAAGACACCTCTAACAGAACCAGACTCAATGTGTGCGGCCATCTGCCACGACCGGTTGGGGTGAATGGGAAAATGTGGAGGAGAGGGGAGATGGGTGGAAAAGAAGAGAGAGAAGAGAGAGAAATAGGGGGGAGGTTGAGGAGAGAGAGAGAAGAGGAACAGCATCAGGTTTCAGCTCTGACTAGTTATAATGAAAACAATAATAGGGATGGAAAGATGCTATTAATGATAGCAGCTATGCGAGAGGGAAACAACACAAAGATAGTGACATGTAGTAAAATAAATAAATGTGGGACAGAAAGAAGGGGATAAGTGCTCAGTGCATGATGGGAGTTCCCCCAGCAGTCACACCTACAGCAGTATAACTAAGGGATAGTTCAGGACTCACCTGATCTAACCCTAACTTTAGGCTTTATCAAAAAGGAAGGTTTTAAGTTTAACCTTAAATGTAGAGATGGTGTCTGCTTCCCAAACCCAGAGTGGGAGCTGGTTCCATAGGAGAGGAGCCTGGTAGCTGTATGCTCTACCTCCCATTCTGCTCTTACAGACACTTGAATCCACAGGAGAGCCTGTGTTTTGGAGCAAAAGAGCAAAGTGATGTATTTGAAAAATATTGTGCTATGAGCTCTTTGATATATGAAGGGCCTTGATTGTTAAGGGCTTGATATGTGAGGAGCAGGATATTGAATTCTATTCTGAATTTTACATGGAGCCAATGCAGAGAAGCTAAGACAGGCGTAACATGATCTCTCCTTCAAGTTCCTGTCAGCACTCGTGCTGCAGCATTTTGGACCAAATGGAGGCTTTCAACAGACGTACTGGGACATCCTGATAATAAAGAATTACAGTAATCCAGTCTAGAGGTAACAAATGCCTGGAGCTAGTTTCTCAGCATCCTTCTGAGACAGGATGTTTCCAATTTTCTTGATATTGCGTAGGTGGAATAAAGCTGTCCTAGAGACTTGTTTAAATGTTTTAATGACGTGTCCTGGTCAAACATAACTCCGAGGTTCCTCACATGGCAGCTAGGGGCCAAACTAACACCATCCAAGTCAGACAGTGTTTCTCTGAGATGTTGAGCGCCAATTACAATGACCTCAGTTTAGTCTAAATTTAGAAGTAAGAAGTTCTGGGTCATCCAGGCCTTGATGTTCTTGAGACAATCCTGAAGTTGAACTAAGTGATTAGATTAATCAGGCTTCATAGACATGTTTAGACAATTTGTTTTATGTTAACAATGACTCCTCCATTCACACAAAAGTTAATCATGGAATTCCAAAAGGTTCTGTCCTTGGGCAGATACTTTTTACCTATAGTTACAAACAAAATTATTCAACCCGCATTGCGTATCAGGCATTTTTGGCAAATTGTAAATTTTTTTAGCTGTTTGCAATAAACAACGTAGACAAAAACAGTTGAAATAGTTCAATAATACTGATATTACCATGGTTTTTATCCAAAAGTCAAAAGAATTGTCCCAAAAGTTCAAAGAAGATATCATTGCCTTGCACAAACAAGGAAAAGGATACAAAAAGATAGCAAAAGCACTGAATGTCCCTAGAGATACAGTTAGAAGCATAGGTCACAAGTTCAGAGTTGAAGGAACGGTGGTTACACTACCTGGACGTGGCAGAAAGAGGAAGCTATCAGCGGCTGCCACCAGATTCCTGAGGAGGCAAGTGATCCAAAATCTGCAAAACACCTGCAGCAAGACTTGGTGGCAGCAGGCACTGAGGTTTCAGTTTGCACAGTAAGGCACATACTAAACACTGAAGGGTTCCATGCCCGGACTCCAAGTCGTACACCACTACTGACCCAAAAGCACAAGAAATGACGGCTCAAATATGCTGGAAACCATATTAATAAGCCACCAAAGTTTTGGAATTCTGTTCCGTGGAGCGATGTGACAAAACTGGAACTTTTCGGGCCTATGGATCAGTGGTATGTCTGGAGGAAGAAGAATGAAGCATATGCTGAAAAGAACACCCTGCCTAGATTGAAGCATGGCTCAGTGATGCTCTGGGGCTGCTTTGCTGCCTCTGGCACTGGAAACCTGCAGCGTGTGGAGGGCAAGATGGACTCAGTCAAGTATCAGGAAATCTTAGGAAAAAACGTCATGCTATCTGTGATGAAGCAAAAGGGTGCTCTACTAAGTACTGAAGATCCTTGTCATTAAGGGGTTGAATAATTTTGAGACTGCGGTAGTCATTAAAAGTAGCATTTTGTGTTGAATTTGGATAAAAATGATTGTAATATTAGTTTCATTGAACTACTTAAACAGTTCTTGTGTAATTTGTTTATTGCAAACAGCTGAGAAATTGTATATTTTGCCAATAAACCTAATGTGCAATGGGGATTGAATAATTTTGCTTCCAACTGTACATATGCTCCCTTTAGGCCACATCGTCAGAGAGAACCACACAAAAGAGTCGTGCAGTAGGTCGTTAAAGACTCAGCTTGTCCAAAACACTAGAGCACTGAGTTCCCAAAATTCAGGCTTACTTGTCGTCCCTAAAGTATCTACAAGCAGAGTAGGAGCCAGAGCATTCAGCCATCAAGCCCATCTCCTGTGGAATCATCTCCCACTTTCAGTTCGGGAGGCAGACACCATCTGTACGTTTAGGAGTAGGCTTAAGACCTTCCTTTTTTTGATGAAGCTCATAGTAAGAGCTAGCTCAGGTTTGTCTTGGAACTGGTCTTAGTTATGCTGTATAGGTCTAGTCGGGGGACACATGACACATGGAGCTTCTCTTTCCTCTTCTCCTTCTTTATCATATTAATGTCTCATCAATACATGTTACTGCCTTAACCTCTTCCCCGGAACCTTCACATTGAAAATGCTAAAATATGCCGCCAACAATGATAAGAAAAATTAGGCTGATAAATCTTGTCCTTTTGTGTTTCTCAGCTGGCAAACAGACAACCAGTACCACTGGCAGTGACCTATGTGTGTGCATCAAGATCATTTATTGGCCTTGTTCATATGCAGCCAAGCTCAAATTGATTTATTACAAAAGAGACAGAGAGCAATTAAGTGTAATAAAATGAATGGAAAGGAAGAGGGATCCTATCATTACAGCTACAGTCCATGATTCAATTCCTATTCACAAAAGAAAGACTAATTTCACATTGGGTGTATATTGTATTGATACTTGTGTACGGACAGACACACAGACACAGACACAGACACACACACACACACACACACACACACACACACACACACACAGTACAAGCACACAAGGGGATTCTGGTAGCTGCAGAATAATTATAGAAGGATCAATGTAATGTTCTGCCTTCCTGCTGCCAACCATTACTGGCCTAATGAGAAAGACAGTGTGGAAATTAACATAATGAACTAGGCCCCAGGCTTGATATACACACACATCTGTGGAAATCAAAGTCGAAAAAAACACCACCTCCAGCACATACACTGAACACCACACAGCCTCAGCACATTACAGTGTATGCTTAGCCAACATTATTCAGAATTATCTTCTCTACTGTACTCATGGGATCAAGCTAAACATTAACACACAAACACCATTATCCACAGCTAGCAGCTTGAGTATGTGGGTGTGTTTATCCCAAGGGCACTATAGGATACTTGTACAAGTTTGTATGTCTGACGTGTCAATACACAACTATTTGCTTTATGCAAAGCCAGCACACTTTACTTTGCAATTGTATCTTTGTGAGGACACTTATTGCCATATGAAATAAACCTAACCTTAAGCATCTCAGCTAAATGTCAAACCTCGATCCTAATCTATGATCGTGCTCCTAAAAGACAAGTCTCAGTCCTCAAACAGAAGGCCTACACAAGGATAAAACCTTCATTATACGTCTTGGCCTCTTTCTCAGACACAGTAATGAATATGATCTCAGAGGGAGATGTGAGCTGCTCCCCCATCCTGTGTGGGGAGTTAGGCTGAGCTTCAGTCTCATTACTCTGTTGGCCCTACAGTACACTAGTCTGCACTGCCAAGCACACCACAAGAGTGTGTGTGGGTTTATCACTCTGACTTGTTCCAACCCTTTTTCTCAAATTTTTCCTCTATTGTTCTTACCCTCGCCTTAATTACTGTAATCATTCTGTCTACTATTTTACCATAGAAGTTACCTGTATTTATTTAAATAGAAACTTAAAAACATTTCTCATTACTGCTCCTGGACCAGCAATTTTTTTTTATACTAACATTGAATCACATAACATTGACTTATTGTTTTGATTTAGCATCTTTTAACTCTCCTCTCAGCTGTTTTCAGTGGAAGACGCCTTTGACTGTTGAGACTGTCTGTGAACATGGAGCACAACATGGCAATGTTTGGTTTGTATAGAGAAGAAAGTGCCCGACAAATAAAGGGCAGACAGGCAAACACTGACACACACACACACACAATGATAAAGCATGGAGAAAAAAAAGACTCTTGACAAATTTTCTTTGTATTTACAGTTGACATTTATAGAGCTAATACAAAACCACTGTGGTACAGATCATTTATAAAACTAAACCATAACAACATAAATAGTTCAGAATCCTACAGAATATATTGGTCCCTCTCCAGCATCACAGAGTGGCTGTTGAATGGTGGTGGCGGAGGATTTATGAATGTTCTGTTGATTTTACAACTGCATCCATCCACTGGAGCTCCTTCACACACAGGAGATTTACCTCAGCATCATTAACACCTCAGTCCAGCACCCAGTGAATCCAAAAATCCTCCTAGTGTTGAATATGAGGCTCGTCATGAGAGAGCCTGGGCTTTAGTGAGTTTCATTATCCCATAATATTCTAAATGCTGCCCAGGAGGCTTTCACACCCAGACTGATCCTGAGGGATTAAATGGACACACATATTTGGGATTGAAGGTTTTTTTTCTCCAGGAAAATTTAAATATTGTAAAATACTAAATATCAGCATTTAAACAGTGCATAAAGCATCATCCCTGCACATCCCAAATTCAGAAGAGAACAACTGAACTCTGGATGTATAACTAGTCTTGCCGTCTGGAATACTGGTGTGTAAAGTGTAGATCAGGATGAGGACAGTCTCAGAAAGGCGAGCGTCTGTGACTGACTGCCTCAGTGTTGAAGTGACACAATTGGTTGGCCAGTCGGAGTTTCCCTGCTCTTTCTAAATGAATAGGTGCATAACAATTTATATTACATTATCAGGACTTTACAGGCACTTTTGCCAACTTAGCACCTTTGTCACAAGATTTTCTAACTTTTCAAACTTATCGGGTGACGTTTTTTTAAAGCACTGAGCAAAAAATGTAGTGACTGGACTAAGCCATCAGTACTGACCCACAAGCTTGAGGATTGCCTTACCTTCTCTATGCATCTCTTTCTACTGACCACAAGGCAGCTGACATGGATGTGAATGAGCTTCTCACCCCCTCCCTGATGGTTTGTTTTTTAAGTAATATAGATGAAGCTGTGGTCTTTAATTTATCCGTCTGTGATTTTGTTCAGATGAGGTTGTGGTTATTAAATCCGGATTTACCTCAGCATCAGCATCAGCTTGGAACTGTGTAGAAGTGACTGCTGTCTAACATGCCGTCTAAACAGGTGTTTGAGGGATCTGATAGGTAACTGACAAATAAAAAAACTTGGGTAGACAGGAAGCTCCTGCTCAATACATCCTTAGGTCATAATTCCATCCAAGTCGCAGCTGAAATGAGGCTAAAGCCGAGCACTGGAAACTTAAAATACATCCGAAAAAGACGAATTCTCACATTTACAAATAGTGGTTAAATGGGAACCGATTCAGTAAGGTCAATTTAAAATGACATATCATCTGACATATCAGGTGACATATACAGAACTGCGTTAAAAGCGTTTATATTGGATATGGAGATGTGGGGCCTGTTTGGATACAGGAGCCCAGTGCAGGTAAGACAGCAGTAATGTTTGTGGTATATGAAGTAAGAAGGACTGTTAACACTATGATGTGTGCGGTTTGTTGGACGTTTGTCAAGTCACAGAAAAATCCTCTTATTGAATGTAACTGTTCAGATGTCCTCATAATTTGTGTCACAATCCTGGTGGGTTTTCTCCTGGTGTGTGTGTAATAATGTATATGGGACATTCTAGCAGTAAAGCTATTTACAGCCATGTGAGTGGAGTGTAGTGTTACTATATCTCAATCCATGTGTAGTTAGATTTATCTACAGTTTTGTTTCCCTCCACATCACTGATTTTACACACTTTATTCTGAATATGTCTGCAGAATCCTGTACACATTCATAAAACATGTGTGTAATCAGATATGTAAACATGTAAAGGAATCTCAAGTGTCCATTGACATCTGTAAATTTGTACAGGAATCTTGAAATGTATATTCAGAAAACAAGAGCGTAATCGCATTTGTAAATGTGGAATGAAATCTGATTACACATACATTGATTGAGATAGTTATACTGTTAGATACAGATTAGAATTTTCCAGTCTCATAGCTGTAAATAGCTTTAACAAAATAATCCCCCCATAGATATCCAAGCATGTGTGTGTCTTAGTATTAGTTATTTGTAAGGGTAAGGTATGTTTTACTGCTACTGTGTGGAAACGTATTCATGTTTAAAGGTTCATTGTTTTTTTGTTTGGTCTTTTAATAACCCACAGATTTGTGATCATTATCCTGTCCAGTAACCAGTTGACGAAATCACTTTATACTGATCATTTGATCTGACACCGAGTGAAATGTTTAAAAATATTGGATTGGTCCTTAAAACACTCACAAGCTGAGCTCCTTCCAGTTGTAAAACCATTAGGAATTTTTTAGTATAAAAACTTTTTCCTCCGGAGTAACAACACCTTAACAGTATATTATGGATCACAGTATATGTGTGTGTGTGTGTGTGTGTGTGTGTGTTTGTCTGTGTCATGGGATCTGGAGCTGTTCCTCCTCCTCCTCATCCATATCGCTGGTGGGACTGTCCGGGTTTTCAGGAGTGAACCGAGCCGATCGCATCTTCCCAAAGAGCCCAGGACTTTGCTGCTGCCGCCGCAGTCTAGGGGTCAGAAAGGGGGGGTCAGAAAGTGCTGCATCACAATGTCTCCTGAGAATGATTAGATATTAGCTTTTTTGCAAAGTCAACCATAAGGAAAAACTGAAATATCACTTTAACACAAGTATTGCTGGTTTCTGTAAAGGAGTTGACCAAGAACCTGATGGTCCCTCTGCCATAAAACCCAGATCAGTGGAGGGCTGCAGTGATGGTTGTCCTTCTGGACGTTTCTCCCATCTCCACACAGGATCGTTGGAGCTCAGCCAGTGACCATCCGGTTCTTGGTCCCCTTCCATACAAAGGCCCTCCTCACCAGATGGCTCATTTTGGCCAAGCTGCCAGCTCTAGGAAGAGTCCTGGTTGTTTCACACTTCTTCCTTAAAGATGCATGGAGGGCACTGTGCTAGCTAATTACTTGAATAACTGGAACCATGAAAGCTTTATCAATTTCATGGCATTCACCCAATATAACTGAACATTTTCACTATGGACCAATCCAACTAAAGACCAGAGAGCACAAGCATGGCTAAAAACCGTCAACAAAAGAGGGTGAATGAAAATCCAACTATGTTTTCATGGATTTTACTCAATGTCTATTCCTTTGACAATCAACCTCTTTGTGGTCCACCTAATAGCTTTTTGTCCTCAATGACATCAGTTATACCCTATTTCCATACTTCTGCTTTGTCGCTGTGTGAAAAAGGTGTTGAGCTGACCATGATTCATGTGACTTCAACCTACCCATAGATGGAGTGAAACAGCCGTCTTTGTACGCAGTTTATAATTTTAAACAAATGGATAGAATGTCAAAAAGAATAAGAACATCAAGAAGTGAAGATAAAACCTCAATGCTGCAAACAAACCTTCAGTTGCTTTATCAGTAGAATTCTGAACTGCTCTTTATTCAAGGGACAACTTATGTTTAAACATTTTGTTTGTGTGAAGCTGCCTCTACAGTGATGACTGACACAACATCAATAAAGGATAGAACCAGTAAACCACTGATGAGTAGGTAGGACTGGAGTCTGGAGACTTGGAGGTCAAATCGAAACTGTGATGCAGGATGACAATCACATTAACTGTCAAATGAGTCAAATGTCAAGTCAGTTCAGTGACACTATGGGTCAATAGGAAGAAGGCTCCCAAACTTTCTGGTTTCTGACAGCAGCAGTGATTTTTCCTGAATACTTAATAAGACCTGAAGAGGTAAATTAAATCACAAAATGTTTCAACAGAGACAAGCATAGTTAATTAATAAACATAGTTTGAACCTGAGTAATAAAACTAGTTTTTCCATTTCAACTTACATCTTGCACTATTAGATAGCTCTTTTAAGACGTTACTTTTTGTCACAGTATCAGATTAATGAGTTCATCAACTAAATAGCTAAACTACAGTTAAATCCGCCTCCTGATGGTGAACTGCTTCTGATTAATTCAAAGTACTGGTGGAAACATGCCAGTAAATGATGGTCTGTGTTTAACTGATGATGCAGATTAACAGATGCCAAAACTGTCCCATCAATAACTTACATGTCAGTCTATGTTACTGACAACCTCCTCGTCCACCCTTTTTATCACATTAATGTCTCTTCAATTATTGTTTGCAGATCCAGGGTCACTGCTGCGGCCACACAGTGGATCATGATGGTGGATCGCGAATCAGAGATCTTGATCGTATTGGTGGATCGAGATCCTGTTGGCAGATGATTGTGGATAGTGGTAGAGGACCAGGATCGATGTGATTGATTGACATGTTATCACTTAACACCATGTTCTATGTCACTACTGAGCCATTATCATGACAACTCTGCAAACCATATCCACATCACCAACCTGGGTCTTTGGCTTTCCTCCAATGCAACATTTCCCCAAACACTGCTCCTTCTGATCTTTTCACCATTTCTATCCTTAGAAATCAGCAGTCAAGGTCAGAGCCAACAACTGATATTAACCATCATAACATTTAGCCCACAAAACAAGCTTACTTCCTAAAAGCTTTTCAACTGCGCAGGAAGTGAGTGAGTCCAGAGGGAGAATGGAGAGACAGAGGTGCTGCCATCCAACTGTGTTGTGGTTACTTTTTCAATGAGCAATGAGGAGAATTAATGGCTTTATCGAAAAACCCTGCCACAGTTCAGCCACGATGCACCAGATCATGTTTCCTACACCACAGATGGAAACATAAGCAGTTGCTGATACGCCTTACATGTTGAGTTCTGTTCTGAGTGTATCCAAGCATTTTTAAACATGCCACAAAGACAGATTATCATGTAAATAGACAGATGAAATGCTCCTGATTTATCTACCCATTCCATATTGGGATTAATGATTATCTATTAGAAAATGTTTTTAAAAATAACAGCTTCTCTGATACGCTCTGGAGTCTCCTTCAGTATTACAGTATTCCTTGTCATTAGTCTTCCTCAAACAGTTCTACAATATATTGTCACAATTTTTTTTTTTGACATTGTGTGCAGAGCTTTTTAAATACTGTTATTGGTGCAGACGGAAGTTAGACAACCTAGTGTTCATTTTACCTGGCTTATCTGTAATAAAGATTTCAAAGTCAATGTTTATCATAAAATAAAACTGGATTTGCTTTCTTACATGTGTATTTTGCATTGCATGTCGACTTAATCAGAGGTCTGTTAAGCAATCAAACAATCTTCAACCTTATAAAATCAAAGCTCTGTAATTCAGCTCTATATTAAGCATTGCTACAACAAAATGTGCTTTTACTTTGAAAAGAAATTGCAATGTAGTTAGAGATCCTACGAATGTTGCTGCCATGCTTGAGATCGGGACCTGCAACATTCAATCTGAGAATGACTGTTTCAGATTTTCTCAATTTTACCCGAGGTTTGGCACAGTTGCTGACCACTGCTGTAGTGTATCGGAGGACATAGAAGTAGATGTTCAAATCTGTCCACAGGCTGAAGGAATACTGCCTGCTACCAACTGACTGCTACACAGCACTGGTTGCCTGCTTGTTCACTTTTTATTGAGATTGAACCTATCTTGTGTCCAAATCACAACAAACACACAATGCAATTTACCATACACATGCCAAGTGTGAAACCACATGGGTGAATGGTTTGCAAGATATGCATTCCACATACAGACAGACATAGATTCATGTTTGTGGAATTAGTAGGTGCTTGTCACTTGAATATACATGTTACGTTGGTGAACTTTGACATGTGAGTATGCAGTGTTGACCTGTATTATACCATCTTGACTGTGTTGGTCTGCAACGGAACAGGGTGCTGCAAAGTCCAAAATGTAGAAAGGCTTTGAACAAATGTCGCACCATCTACTTCCACTACTCCATTTATTTAGCATCACAGTTCCTTTAGGCTAAGGAATTCAACAAGATTCAACAGATTTGTGTCAGTCTCTGAAGCTGTCTCTCCTCCAGATAGCCAAGCAACAACAGGGCTCCCTGTTACTATGGTGACCTGCAAGTGGGTGCTCAGCAATTGGCTGTCGGGAGCAGCAATGTGGAGAGTATGGAGAGAAAGCAAAGGGAGGGGCAGAGAGCAACGAGCTGAGGACTGTTCAAAGCTGATAGAGTGTTAGAGCTAAAGTGAGTGACAAGCGATACACACACATACAGAGCAGAAGAAGCTAATCTCTAAATAGTAGGACAAGTAAGTACTTAGGCTCACAGCAAGCCTGTCTGCTACAAGCAGGCTGTCAGCTTCACATCACATCACATTACTAACACATACACAGACACACACAGAAACACAAATGCATGTCCTTCTATAGTTGTGAGGACATGACATAATGGGGCGGCTGTGGCTGAGGGGTAGAGTGGTCGTCCTCCAACCTGAAGGTCGGCGGTTTGATCCCCAGTCTGAACCATCTGCATGCCGAAGTGTCCTTGGGCAAGATGCTGAACCCTCAATAATCTTAAAATGCGACTATTTCTGATATTCAGTGGGGAAACTTAAATCATAATTAAAGTGTATTTGAGAGTGTGTGTGTGGGTCTTACCTTGACTGTAAGTGTTCCAATTGTACCTGCAGGTTCTCAGTCTGCTCCACCTGCTCATCCAGAGACCTTTGCAGCTTCCTGGTCTGGTTATGGGACTCATCTAACTGCACACACAGACACACAGACAAGCATGCACACACACGCACGCGCGCACACGCACACACACACACACACGTATTTCTTTAAAAGTTTTGATGCATGTTGATCTTGTAGAAAAAAAAAAGTTGGATCACAAGATAAGAAGATAAGAGAGTCTAGGGTGTTTTGTGTAACACTACTTGATGTGGCCAGTGTGTTGCACACGGGAAACTCTACACAGTAAGCAACAGTGATATTCAGCTCTACAAAGAGCAATCAAACTATTTGAAGGCGTCCGTTATACATTTCGATCAGACACAAGCACATGTTTCCTACCTCATCCTCAGCTTGTCCTAACTCTTTCTTAAGCTCCTCCACCCTCAGACGTAGCTTTTTGACTTCTGTCTCATGACTCTCGACTCTCCGGTTGGCATGGACGAGCTCCGCCGTCTTCTCTTGGAACTGCTTCTTCAGCTTAGCATGAATGTGGCGAAGGTCGGCCAGCTCCTGAGGACAAAGCAGACAGAGGACAGACGCAGGCTTATATAACATCCATATTCACATCCTATTAGCGCTGATTAATATCAGTTGATTAATCAGTTCATCCATCAGTTATGTAGTTAGTATTAAAATGTTATTTACATCATCCACCACACATGGAACTTTTCCACGGATACAAACATGTCAAATTATACCAACTGTAATATGTCAAATAGAGCCGGACTGATACTGACACTGATAAGGCTGACACAAAACTTTTTATAAAGCCACAAAGACGATGCTTTACGGGGCAAATCAGAATGTTTAGGGTGTTGACAGATTTTCTGTTATGTCCCCCCCAAAAAAAACCCCTAATTTAAAAAGACGGCTGTATTCACACTAACAATGATGCGTGAGATATATACAAACAATATATATAACAATTTGTAGTGCCTCATTAGCATTTGTTGTTACCTGTTGGTATCAGTTGACAGACACACCTTTGACAAATATTTGAGAAAGTGAAGTCTGGGGATTGACTTGGGCTACTTTTCCTGTCTGATATATTCAGATGCTGTGATTACATGCCAATTGTTGTGATACATCTTTCATAATAACATAAACAATAATAATAATGATATTGATAAACTTTGTTTATACAGTACAGTACCTTTCTAAATACAGTTACAAGGTAATTTACAATGGAAGGCAAATCATTGTCTCAGGCTATGTGAGATGAATTTTTTGTAGAGACCTTGATGTGTGTATGTGTGTGTTTTCTAATGGTTCAGCCTGGATGAAAAGCTATGAGAAATGCTTCATGTATCCAGAGGAAATGATGAGGCTTTTAATAAGGAAGGAAGCACTCAAAGTAAAATAACACTAAAAAGTGACTAATGGTCTCTGGATGGACATGTCTTAATGGAAACATTTGGTTGTCTTCCAAACTATTTGAACAAGGTTTTATTCACATCTGTCATTTCGGGTAATTGTGTTGCTGGTCATGTTTGAAACAACAAAAATATATTTTCCACAGGTTTGCCTTGGAATAACTATAGGAAGGTTGCACTTGGAGCTAATGGCATTATCAATAATGCACCATTGTCACTCATTGCACTTTCATGTATAGTACTTTGATAGCATAGATTCAGCCTCCCTCTCAGCTTCCTCGCACTTAATGGCTCCCCAGACAGAGCAGCTTCCAAGAAGCTCTTCTGAATTTATACACCAATAGCAGCATATCTACAGGAACAATAAAAGCCAAACCCATGTAGGTAAAGGGCTTATCCCCGTACTTATCTATTTATATTTTTATTTTCTCATCTTTGTTTTGTATTAGATAATGTATTATTTTTGCTTTACGAATGAACAAAAACACCGCCCCCATCACATATTTCCATGATAATAACAGCAAATGGGGGGGGGGGGGGTTATTTCACGGTGTGATAAAGGTGAAGCAAGTAGGAAATTGACAAAATGCAGCCTTCATAAGAGCAGGAGACAGGGAATCCAGGAAGAAATTCAGATCTCCAGCCTGTCTGACATTATATGTTGGTTATGACGGTTCAGTAAAGGCAGAAAGATGTGCTATGCAGGGAGAGTTTGGTGTTATTCTGTGTTTGTTTTACTGTCAGGAAATTCTGTGACAAAAGTATTTCTAACAATACGTTTGTCTGTTTCTCAGTTTTTTCAGACTTACCTACCCTGTCTGTCACTCAAATTCAAGCTCATTGGTTCTACTGATAAAAAAAAGAAGCACTTTTTGACAAATGTCTATAAGGAGGAAGTAGTGGATTTATTGGACAGATTTTCAGCTATGAATTAAAACACATATCTGGGATATCAATCACCTTTTCTTTTAAGATACTTATAGGCAATTCTGCAATTCTGCTTCAAAACACCAGATTTTACCACCATATGGCAGCGTCTCGAAGTGGGCATCATGACTGGCTGCACCATCTCCCCAGTAGCGTACACTATGGCAATGGAGGTGATTATTAGAGCTTCAAAATGGGTAGTAGGTGGCTAACAACAAAAGTCAGGGGTCCGATTAACAACAATCATGGCCTACACGGACAACATGACAACCCTGACCACAACAGCACCATGCACCATATGGTTGCTAGGGAAACGTGAATACAACACCACATGGGCCAGAATGAGGATCAATCCATCAAAATCAATGGGTCGTGTTCAACAGGGAAGAGGAGGTTTGGGCCTAGGTCAGAGTAGACCCCTGTGGAACAAAGCAACTCCTTCAGAGCAGCGAAAATTGGTAGTCCTGGAAATCCGGCGTCTGGACGAGGCAGCAAGATGTGCAAAGGATGTCACTCAAGCCAGAGGGGGGTAGAGGACGACATGGGAAAGCGTAGAGAAAAGAAAGATCAGCTGGAAGGACCTGGGGGAAATGGAAGCATGCAGGATTAGCTTCCTGCTTAGAGCAACGTCCTTCCCTCACCTTAAAACCTACAGCAGTGGTTGAATGAAGATCCATTATGGCCCCTAATCTCAACTCCAGCTACCCTAAGGCACATGTCCCAAACATCCGCTGTTGGTCACTAACATCTGCTTACATCAACTGGCGGTAGGCATTTATTAGTGCAGCAGAACGTACATTGTGTAATCTCCATCTTGTCCTATAATAAAAATGGGAAAGTATTTAGTTCAAAAGGCATAGAGGTAATGATGTCTGATCTACTGAGCGACCACATGGCTTCCATAGTGCTGCCAAGTAAGCCAGTAGCCACTCAGATTTACCTTTAGCCTCAGCGTCCCCTCAAGTTCTGTATCGTTGATTAAAAGCCCAAAACTCTTGATGGTGCACAACTCAAATGTCCCTAAAATCCGCTGATGGATTCTCTTTGATTTAACATCTTCATGAAACATAAAAATGGTATAAAATACCCTATATCGCAAGGTTACAGTACAGTTTTACATTCACCCACACACACATTCATACAGTGCATCTATTAGCAGCACTTTGTTATTCTATGAGGGGCAATTCAGTGTTCAGCATCTTGCCCAAGGACACTTCGGCATGCAGATGGGGAAGACTGGGGATCGAACTGCCGACCTTCAGGTTGGAGGACGACCGCTCTACCCCTCAGCCACGGCCGTTGCAACAAATTACTAGTTTTACAATTTTTAATCCACACACAATCACACGCTGACATGATGGCAATGACATTTCTAACACACAACAGGTGCAAACATGAAAAATAAACAAATATCTCCAGGAGAAAGCGGTGCCACACACCTAAAGAAAAGATGTCAAGAGAGTTTATGGTGAAATGAGCTGACGTCAGTATCTGTGTGTTTTCAAGAAACTCATGTGATCTACACAGCAGAGTACATACGTGACTTCCTGCCTCTGTCTGCTGCATCCGGCTGCTCCACACCTAGCCTTAATAGAGGAGAATTTGTTGCTCTGGCTGCATTGTGCATTTGTGAAAGTTAGACTGCAGGTAAACTCTGTAGCCAATTCTCCAGGTCTTACCCGCAGGTCATATCGGAAGTTGGCTTATGTCTACCTGTCTACCTGTCTACCTGTCTATCTGATGGTCAGATAGTCTGTCTGTCTGTCTGTCTGTCTGTCTGTCTGTCTGTCTGTCTGTCTGTCTGTCTGTCTGTCTGTCTGTCTGTCTGTCTGTCTGTCTGTCTGTCTGTCTGTCTGTCTGTCTGTCTGTCTGTCTGTCTGCCTGCTTTTTATTTTAGTTCAAAGTCCTGACTTCTTTGTATGGTGTGTAATCTGTCAGACAGAAGGTGTGATAAATAGAGCAGCGTTCTACTGTACACCAGAAACCTCTGTATTCTCAGCAGTTTCATCACCTGAAACACTCACTGTAATGAAGAGGGCAGATTGAGAAGGAAGAGACAGTAATGGAGCACTGAGGATATGGGGGAGAAGCTGGGAGTACCTGATTCTATTAAACATGAATGATCTGTGAGCAATGTGCCAGTGTAAACCTATGGACATGTGTTAGTGATTATGAGAGTGTGTGTGATTTGGTGAAGATTGAAATAAAATCTTGATCTAGTGAATTAAAATGTGGTATGAGATCTTTATTTCATACACAAGATTAAGCAAGTGTTTTACAATTAAATCAAAGATATGAAATAACATAGATACAAATAAACAAGTTAGCAATTAACAAAATTCTAATTCATCTGGCCATGATCTGGTCCTGCCCCTTCTCTTCCAGCACTGCACTTTCAATGGTCAAAGTATGAGCTCTATTTTAATTATGTAAACATTGAAAGTTATTTATCTGTAATTTTTTTCATCCCCAGCAGACCAGTAACACAATGCAGTAAATGCAAAGACATGATGAAAGGGGGAAAATGAGACTGAGAATATTTTTCTCAGATATATTTAATCATCAGAGCTCATAGCACTTTTCTCTCAACATAATGTATAGAGTAATCACTGCCCCTCTCTCTTTGATTCATTCTAGTGTGTGTGCACTGCTAATTGTAGCATTAAATAAACCTGAGTGCTTCATAAATAACCCCATTATAGTTGCGAGTGTATGACTGTGCCACCCACCCTGGCTGTGGGTAATAGGGCCATTTAAAGAAACAAGAGATCATCTCACGCACACGCAGACACACACACACACACACACACACACCTTGAATCTTGCATGAAATATGACTACAATCAACATATTCTGCATTTTGGATAAACAACCCCACCTGGTGACTATAGGTGTCATAACAACACATCTACTTACATTTGATATTCTAGGTATTGCATTGTTCTAAGATATATATGAATTATGAATATTATAATTTCATAAATTATATTCCTTTATTTCCAATGTCATTGTTTTTTCAAATTCAATTTTTGTGTATTTCTTTGCCTGTTGTAAACCATCAATTCAATCAAACTTGCTCCTGTCTTGTAAAAGCAAACACGAGACTTCACTCACGCTTCACTTGTCTCATTGTCTCCTTTACATGATCTGTGTTCAAAACATGATAATAACCACTGCCACAAACACAATATCCAATGAAACTTCTGGGTGAAATTATTCAACACTATTCAGTCTTGGCTTTTGGAAAAGTAAAAATGGAGAATATGGAAAAATTGCAAAAACAAATGGTTCTACTGTAATTGTTGGTGAGATGTGCAGACAGACAGTTACACAGAAAGAGCTATAGTGAGGAAATTGGATGCTAGTTTCACACTGACTGTGTATCGCAGTGTGACAGCGAGCATTAATCTGTTCAGAAGCAGCGATGGCCAAATCCGTGGCTGTGGATGAAGATGATTCTACTATCAATCAACCAAGTGTGCATCCAGTGTCTTAATCGCTTGTCTTGTTTCTCATTCTCTGTCCGGATCAATACCATGGTTTCAACATTACTCTCATAGTACAATCAATCTCTCTCTGTATTTTCTCAAACACTAAAGTTGTAATACAATGACATTTTGTATTAATAGTTGGTTAAACTGGATTGAAGGAAACATGACCAGAGGGCAGCTGCTGGAAAAGGTTTCTTAGCATGATGAAAGCACACGGATGTGTAAAAGAAGTCCTGCCCACCTTGTTTCTTTCGAACAGCTCGCTCTGGATGGCCTTCAGGTCTGTGTCGAGTGCAGAGGCGGCCTGTCTGCGTTTCTTGGCCAGTTGCTCCTCTAGGTCTTCAGCTTGAGCACGCAGTTTCTTGTTGTCCCTCTCCAAGGCCAGTTTCTCGGTTTCCAAACACTCCCTGCGCCCCCACTCTGCAGCGTTCTCCACCTGCAGCCTCTCCATCTAAAGACAGTGAGAGGAAGAGGCTGACTTGATGAAATGTTTTCTGGTGGTAGACTAAATGTTACAGGGGGGGTTGTGTTACCTCAAGCATCATCTCCAGTGGAGCTGCTCAGTGACTACTTCAGCAGTGTAGCTATACAGCGCAACTTCTGGTGTGAATGTTTGAAATGACACTCAGGCTAAGGTCATTGTGTTTATGCCCGACATCAAACATCACACCCTGATTGTATCAAGATTACATTTACCACTGGTGTTAATATGAGTCCCCACTGTCCGAACTCAGATAAGTTTTTAGTTCGGACTGAGATCTGATCACTCTGTCCATGTTCATGTAACATCCTCCTCTAAATTGCGCAGGCATAAAAAAACAACAACAAGCAGAGGAAAGAAGAGGAAGAATAGCATAAGATGGTAACCATCCGTGATGTAGCGTTGTGTTTTTCTGCTTTTCAATCGGTCTCATCTTTACTCCATCCACAGACGTCGTGACTGAAGAGAGGACTGGATCCTGGGTCTACTGGCCAAGAGCTAGAATAGTTGTGTGTGATTATTATCTTCACCCATGCAGTTGTTGTGTGTGGGCTGACAACACAATATAATTTAAACTTGTGTTCAACATGGTCAAAATGTGATCACATCACAATCTGTCCTCAATGTGATTTGCACCTGACTCTTCTAGCTGATTGTATTCTGATCAACAAAAACCCATTTTAATGCAGTCGTTTCCCTCCAACTACTCTATTCACCTGACCTGACCGACTATGAAAACTACTAGTGGAATATTCATGGATCTACATTAGTTATCATATAAAAAACTAGGACCATATTTAACTGTATATATTTACAGTAGTTGTGCCCCGACAGTGCCCTTGTACTGTCACAGCAGCAGTTCAGTTCATTGCTGTCCTGCTCCATTCAGTTGTTGAAATAACTGCATCTAATCTGTGAAGCTCTTTGGGATACTAACAAAACAATTCCTGTCTTAATTTCCTCTGGGTGTTCCACAAGAAATACATTTTAATATCAAAGCAGAGGAGACCAGACCATTATGAAAAACCCAGAGGAAATAACACTTTAGCAACGCTAACTCACAAACATTTGACTTCTTTCTTTGTAAATCTATTTGCTTTCCCCAAAGAAAGTGTATGTGTATTGTATTATGTATTGGGGTTAAGGATCAAAAAGGCCAACATAGATTGATAGAACTCAGGTGACATCCAGAACACTGTTCAGGTGCAACCACTAAAAACTAGACGTCAGTTTTACTTGTATACCCAGCTGTGGTGTGATTTTACAATAGAGCTTCACTGCACAGGGTGAGGATGGATCATAAAATAACTAATAGATGACAACCTAAGCAATTAAGAATGAGTGTAGAAATCTCTATGCAATGTAAAGCAGGAGATGCAATATAGTTTCTTCAAATAAGAGTAAATAAACCAGATAATTGAAATGATTTCAAGTGATTTGACAAATTAATTGCAACAAATGGCACTAAATTAAGTTAAAGACGACGATGCTAATGTAGGGAAACAGGGGGTTTTCATTTGTGAAGGGCTGATATTTTGCCTGTACCTGCCCATCCACCACGTTCTTTCTTATGTTGCCACTCTGCTCGCCTGTCTCCTCACCTCAGCTCGTAGTTCAGCTAGTTTCTTGTCCATACTGGTCCTAGCGCCCAGCTCGTCCTCCAGGTCTTCAGATATGCGGCCGAGTTCATCCTCGTGTATTTCCTTCAGCAGATTCAACTAGATGGTGTTAAGAAGAGGAGGAAATATTATAATCTTATTAAATTGGGATGCATGACAGCAAACAAAACTTTGTAATTGCTTGACAGTTTTATCTTTTGATCAGTAAGAAGAGATATCTGGTCACTTCTAGAACAAAACATTCACTGTGATCTTGAATATCTGGGACCAGAGTGTAGATAAGTTTGAGCCAATCTCCTCTCCCATCATTATTCATCCCTCCTTCTGATCACTTCATCTCTACATCTGCCTCGTCTGCACCTTTGGCATTTCACCCTATCCTGCTTTCATCTTTATCTCCTCTATGCTGCTTATCTTCAAAACACCTATCCTCACTGCATCTCTAAAATCCTCTGACCCACCCCATTCCATTATTTGCCTTTGTTGGTTTTATCAGACTGAATCTGTCATTTTGTGTTTGTTGTACCACCAGCCTGCCTCTCTCCTCTCTGCAGGACTGGACTGCCCTCAAGTGGATTACCTCTGCCATAACATTAACCACGTTTATGGCCTTAGGCCGCGAGCAACCCTACAGTCTATGAATTATTCCTTGGTTGTAGAAACCAAAGATAAGCAGAACCACAGTAACAGTAAAAGATAGCGGGCATTGTTTGCAATATTTTACTAGAATATAGCAGAATGTACTGTACCTTCCCACTGTATAAAATGTGTGTGCCGATATATATTACTGTTGTGAACGCGTCTGGAAAGTGGCTTTCTACAATTATCCTTAGTTTGGATAATTTCTATTGACATCCCTAGACTAATGAGGTGAACTTTTATTTTTTTTATTTTTCTTATCAGAAAACAGCATATTTGGTTCCCCACTCACATTTATTTATTCTGCACACCAGTCTGAGGTAACATTCTGACGTCCCTTCTTAATTGGTTTGGTTTTTCCTACTCGTCTATATCCTATTCCAACCTATCTCTGGTCTTCTTCTTATGTTACCGTGAAGCTTTCACTCCTGGCAATCATTAACATGTAATCCCTGTCTTGGCTGAACTGAACAGTCACTCTGTCGGTCACCAGCTTCTTGTTAGTGGGGGTTGTTGGAGAGTACACAGTCTTATGACTGATGTATATGACGTCACTAGCCACTAGAATGATTCTCGCAAGTCTGCAAGATAGCAACCCATCTGTGTAGGAGCCTCATCCAGAAAGTAGGAATTGCAAAAAAGTCCCTTACTGGCTTCCTAACAGTGCTTTGATGGAAGTTGCCGTTGCTGAAGTATATTTCATTTCCCTCAAGCTGCTCTGACTACAGTCATCCAGGATATATTAAATAAAAACTCCTGGATGATGTATATTTCCTGTTTAACTGAAAATGGTTATTTAGTAAGAGCTGGTATGATACAAACAAAGACATGAATATAGGGTTATAAAACAAATACCAGTCTATAAATTCATGTCTTGATCCACATTAATACAAATCCAACAGATGGGTCCCTCATACATTTTGGGATATCAAGCCACATCATAAAGTTACCAACATACTGTACACTGCCACCTAAGACCACAATCAGCTGGGAGTTAACTAACAACTGAAACAAGCTGAAAACTTGAAACACGAAAATGCTGTAAGCAGCAGCTGATTGTAATTAAATCGGATCCTGAACTGGTTCATAACATTGGTCTGGATTCAAGGATGATACAGAAAATTTGTATCATCTTTCTTTTGGGAAGTCCACATCCTTCATAGAAGATTTGATTTTCTGATAACTCTAGAATAAAAATGTACTTTTGACTGAAAGATAAGATGCCATCAGCATAAGATGCACCTTTATTCATCCCTACTGCCAGGTAAAACTTAAGTTTTAGGTTTTGTTCATATTTGTTAATAAGAAGAAATGTTTGTTTTATATTAGGCATAGATAAATGCCCAATCTACACAGAATCTAAGATTCTAAGACAATAAAAAAGTTTTCCATTAATTAATTGTAGGGCTGGGCAAGTTAACTCGTTTTAATCGAGTTAACTCAAGTGATGAGTTAACTCGATTAATTATTTTATCTCGCATTAACTCAGGTTTGATTATTTATTGTTTTATTGTGAAAGTCAGGCTTTTATTTTGTGAAAGTCTGTTGCTGACTGCTGCGGAACCGGAAAAAAGAAAATAATTGGCGGATAAACAACCATGGATAAGGGTACCGAGCTTTTACATGGCCATTTTCATTTTAAAGTTCTTCCAGACGGCGGAGTCGACAGAACCAAAGTAATTTGTAGCCACTGCCAAGGTGAATTTTCTTATCACCGGAGTACTTCCAGTCTAAAATATCACCTAAATGCAAAACACACAGTTGATATTAGCAAATCACTCAACGAAACAGCGAGCGTATACAAATGCGATTAATCGTGATTAATCAGGGAAATCATGCGATTAATCGCGATTAAAACTTTTAATTGTTGCCCAGCCCTAATTAATTGTATATTCCATAGTTTGGAGCAATTTTTCATAAATAATAAATATCACATCGTAATTATGTTGAAATTATTCTGTTTAACTGTGCAATTCAAATTATCATGTAATAATCCTAAATTTATTAACAAACATGCAAAATGTTGCGAGGCCCAGTGGAGCACATAACGTCTTTGTGCTGCAATATAGTGCAGCATGCTTCTTGCACAAGGAGCACACAAAGATGACTGGCTGGAGTTGATTTACACCATGAAGGTATTCTCAGATAATGTCCCTAAAATTTACTATTTTCTCCAATTGGTTGATGTCATGATTTAACATTCGGCATCATATTGTTTAGTTAATGAGCCTCAAATGCACCAAGTTGGGGCAAACTGTTGCTGTTGTGAAGGTCAGGTGAAAGTGCCTTGACACCACTGGTGGCAAACTGCTTGCCAGAGGACAGAGTATTTTGGCTTGCTGCATAATGTACATTACATTGGACCAAGGTGTACTGATCCATCACCAGTAGAAACATCACCTGTTATGGCATGTATTTTTTCATTCATATCAGTCACAGAGACTTTACCTTGACTTCCTCCTGTTTCAGTCATCAATCTCCTCGCTGTGGCGAGACATTTTCTAAGCTATTTTAATATTTAACCATTTTTTCTTTATTTCACTGATAGTGGGACCTGCAGGTAATACAGCATTAACAGTGCTACATTAGTTACATAAACACAAGTACAACTACTATAAGGCTAATGGGGACGTCATTATATTTGCAGTTTCCTGGTCATAAGCCTTGGACAAATTTCAATGCAAGTAACTAAAATATTAATCCTGCAGTTAGTGGTAACATAAAAGCACAGAACCTTGAATAAGTTGCTTGGTTTGATCAAAATCAACAAACTAATTTGTTTGTGGGACCACCCTCTACAGTAGGTGACCCTCTGCCTAAAAAGAAAGTAAAAACTAGAGTATATGCAACAAGAGTGAGTGAAGTTTTTTTTTTTTTTTTTTTCAGTAATCCACAGAGATCCATTGTAGTAGGCAATGTGGCAGCCTGACGACACCAAGGGCTTACCTGTTTTAGGGCCTCCTGCTTGTTCTTGCTGAGCTCCTCATATTTAAGTTTCCACTGACTGAGTTCAGCCTCCAGCCTCTCAATGCTCTTACTCAGGGCAAGTTTGTCTCTGGGGAAGACAAAACACATTAATATTTCAGTCAGACTGCTATAGTGTCTGTGTGGTTTAACTGTGTCAGCAGATGTCTGCGAGAGGAAATTCACTTTTTCAATTTGTAAATTTTTATTATAAACTTTGTTATCATCAGTGTTTATATTGTCCACAAATAATTAACGTATGTGAAATACTGTAAAAATACAGTGTGAAAATACTCTGGTCCATTATGAAGCTATGACAGGTCAGAGGATGTTATCTGAGCATGTTGTCCTTAAATGTGGAACAGGATTCATTTGTGTTCACACTGCAAAAAGTATGTTTCCACCTGCATCCAAGCGCAACACTGCATGTGATCAGTCAGCATGGATGCTATAACCAGGTCTGAACAGGGCCTCAGACTCAATTTCCTTGAAGTAAATGCTAAAAGAGCTATTGTTGAATGAAGAATGGTATATTAAAAAATAAATCATTGTAGGTGATAAAAGTAAAGACCAGAGATTCACACAACTCCCAAGACAATTTCGAAAATATCAATCTAAGAAACTCATCTATACATGCAGTCATATGCCAAATGAATGAGCAGTCATCAGGAACGATTGGGTTGAAGCGCCAGCTGTACTTTTGTTTAGACAGGCTATTTCTGAATAGCAGTGAGTCTGGATTATGATAACATATCATGATATTAGTAGTAGAGTCAAATCCTTAGGTGTGCATCGTCATTAGCATCACAATAAGATTACAATTCAGCAGTCAATGTTTCGATAACATAACAATGCATTGATGTATCATGATGCATCTTGGTGTTCCAAATTCTCAATTTTCTATATTACTGCACATAAAAGCACAAAGCCTTGAATAAGTTGCTTGGTTTGATCAAAATCAACCGACTCATTTGTTTGTGGGACCACCAGTCGGTGACCTTCTGCCTAAAAAGAAAGTAAAAACTAGAGTATATGCAACAAGAGTGAGTGAATGTCTTCTGTTTATTTTCAGTAATCCACAGAGATCCATTGTAGTAGGCAAGGTGGCAGCCTGACGACGCAGAGGGCTTACCTGTTTGATGGCATCTTAGCCTTCCAAATTCTTAATTTTGTATATAACTGCACATGGCTGCTTATTCATCAACTTATATAATCAGTCAGATAAATCTCAACTCACTTGCTTTAAAAAGAATTATAGACTGTTACTGTGCCTAGAAGAGTGAGGTAATTTACTAAATAAGTTATTCAATTAAATTATGTTTACAGCAGTTGTCAGTGCTCTCCACATTGATTTGACATTCATATAGTTTGTACTTGTGTGCTGAACCTAACCCTTAAACTGAGGAATAACTGATTCGTGTTGAGTGTGACAGGGGAAAATTGTGCCCAACTGACTTTATTTCAACGTGTTTAAATACGTGCCTTAAACATTTTAAGAGAGCAAATCAAACAAACACAAAATAAACTTCCAAGTACTGTTCAGGTCCTAATAAATTCTGACTACTGTTGGTGTATAGTGTTAAAGTGAAAAGTGAGTGCAGGTCAGCGGGGGAGTGTGGAGAGAGGACACACATACATGAGACTAAAGCATGGTAAAAGACGACGCAAACTTTAATGAGCGACTGCCCTGATCCTCAAGCAGTTTCCATGTAAATATGTCTACGTTCTTTTTTCCCTAGATTCATATAAGGTCACTTTGACCTTTGACCACTGTTACATAATCACTATCTTTGAGTCCTAGTGACAATTCCCCCAAGCAGTCTTGAGATCACACATTAGAGAGGCCAAAAACATGTTTATGAAGCCACTGTGACCTTGACCTTTGACCAACGAAAAGTAATCAGTTAATCCCAAGCAGTCTAAGTGAATATTTGTACTAAATTTGTAAACATTTTCTCAAGGCATTCTTGACATATTGCATTCAGGAGAATGGGACGAACAGACGGACAACCCGAAAATGCCTCTGGCTAATGGCTGTTGCTGACACTGAGGCATAAAAAAACAACTAAAAACATCTTTGTCTCAAACAATCCCACAAACATATTCCCTACCCATCCAAGGAGAATCCCCAAATGGAGCACAAATATTCCTCTCAGCCCGGGAGCACTTATACATATCCGGTGAGTAGCAATAAACCAAGCTAGCTCAGGGTGAAAATTGTTGAACAACTTGACAGTCTCTCGAAAGGCAAAATAAGTCATTTCAATATAAAAATGTGTATCATATGGTTAGTTATCTGAATAATAACAAAGAGTGGCATCAAAGTTTTTAGGAGGCCTTTTTTCAATCAGTTTTCAGAAATGACATTACTTCCCCTGGTGTATTGAAAAGGTTGAACTGGCCCTTGTGTTTTATCTGTGCTCCACCTTCTCACTGAATTCACGTTGCTGCCACATTGCCTCAGGCCTGTAGTCAGGGATAATAAATAACTTTTTGCCTATGTACTCCACTGAGTGTTGGCTATCAGTGGGAAAGAAATCTGAATTCCTTACTCCCAACAATGAGTAACCATGACCTTGATGAGTAAAATGTCCCTCAAAATAAAACTACTCATTGCAAAGATTAGCCTCTTTCAGTGTCGTATTACATAAAATTCTAATCAAGTAGTGGAGATATTCTAATTATCCAAATATCCAATTATTCAATTATTTCTGATTTCATATAGTTACTCAGAGTTCTCTCTTACTCTCTTTCTTTCAGCAGGACTTTCTGGGACTCATCCAGGCGAAGCTGAAGTGCGTTGAGTTTGCTGGAGTCTTCCTCCACTGTGCTCATGTCCTCCCACAGCTGCCTGCTGCGCTCCTGCCGGCTCATACCGCAGGATAAACGTGAGCTAGCGGGATTAACACCGTCGCTGCCACCACCACCCTGACTGTCCCAGGCCTCCTGACTGTCAGTGCCTGGGGTCCTGGAACGCAGAACGGAATCTAGCAGCTCCAAATCCTGACAGAGACAAAGAGAGAGAATAAAAATGGGATGAAAATACTAGTTTGCTGATATGAGGTGCATACTATACACTGCGCCGTTGATTTTCCAGTGTTAATGAATAATCAAAGTGCTTTACATTACAGGTCACATTCACCCATTCTCATACACATTAATACGCTTCTAACTTTAAGAATTTCTCTATCACACATTACAGTCACACACTGCTGACAGTCATCAGTGAGAATTTCATCAGTGAATTCTGTGTGAAGTTTTGGGAATGGGGAGTAACAATAACTTTAGGTTACGGTCGTAACCCCGTTTCACTGAGTAGCATGAGTGAGATGTCTCACTATGGGATACGCTGCTGTTCTGCAGAGCTATAGGGCTGTGGCTGAAAAGCTGGCAATTCCACTTGGGAGCATGATTCTGCCTCAGCATCACCCCAAGGTTCCCTGGAGTGAACCGCATACACGCCAAATGTACAGATATAGCGTGAATATATCTCACATATTTGGCTGTAGCCAAAGCCAATAACAGGGCCACCTTCAGGGATAACGTTCTCATGTGTACGTGATCCAATGGTTCAAAGGGATGACTAGTGAGGGCTCCCAGCACCACTGCTAGATCCCAATAGGGTGACATAGGCTTGGAGATGGACAGCAATCTCTGTGCACCTTTCATAAAACGACAAACCAGGGGGTGTTGGCCCGCCGGTTTTCCATCAAATCCAACATGGCAAGTGGAAATAGTTGCCAATCAAAACCTTTCATCAATCAAGTACTGCAGGAAGGACAAGATTGTACCAAATGGACAGTGAAAAAGGGATTTCCTGTGCCTAAGCACACAAATCCTCAAACACTCTCCACTTAAAGTCATAGAGAGACCTAGGGGATGATGCTTTGGCTGTCAGTGGACAGTGGAGGGAAGCTTGGCAACTTGGTCCATTTAGTTTGGTGTTCTAAGGACAGGCGAATTATCTGGAATGATAACTCTGTTAGCTAGCTCCGGTGGCAGGCAGTGTGTTGAACCCAGGCTCCCGGTGCAGTTAGCCTGCTAGGAGGTTAATGCGCAAGCTAGTTTTAATAAAACTTTACCTATGGAGGTGGTCCGCTCCGGTCTCTGGACAGTAGCTAGTTAGCATCGACGCGGAGGATCAGTCTAGCTTGTTCGTGAAGTGAGAAGTAATGTGTGTGAATGACATGTGACGCTGCGTCAGGCGCATTTAAGGTGCGGGACCCTGAAACAGACGTCACTACTGCCAGCCACTCAGGGCTGGAGAATTGTTACAAGAGATTTGTGAATACACAAGGTTTTTGTGAATACGTATGCCATCAAAACGAATGAGAGCCAAGATTTTAAGAAACCCAAAACATACTTTAAGCCAAACAGAGAATAAAGGGAAACAGTGATATATTAGCTTATAAACTGGTTATTTGTCATTAATTCTGTTTTAAAAGCTGGTATAACTGATCATTTATTTGCATTACCATTCCAAAGTTTCATATAAGCTTTTGAAGCATTTGTGGTGTATGAAGTAAACTTCTCACTGCTGTTCATCATCTCCTTTAGGAAACATTTACCATTGTTATCTCATACACCTTTATAGCTTCTTACAAAACATAAGCAGGGATAAAGTCCTCCCTATATATTTTGATGGGCTGGTGGCACGGGGGGAAATGTCAGAGGATCATCAAAGTTATTAGGATTTGTTGTGTGGTGAACTTCAGATATTCCAGAACCAATAAATTAAATTAAACAGCAATGACCCAATATCAGCTGCCCGTGAACACCACACCAAAACCACACAGACATCAAGCTGGAAGTGGTCAAAGGTCATGGATCAGTGGACAGCCAGAGAAATATCATGGTGTGTTTGAGTAATATACTGAGGTCAGACTACAAAGTTATTGTTTTTTCAGTTTCTTAGCAGAAAACGTTTAGGACATATATATGACCAATTTGACAACCTTTATTACAACTTTACAAGCTTTTCATTTGCATTACTGACAAACTTATATCCGACATGTAATGCTTCTGCTGTCGTTACAGGTAACCCCCAACAGAGGGACCCAGTGTGTAACAGATGCTGGTAACAAATCACAATATGCCACATGTGGAAGTACTCAGTATGTGTGGGAACAAGAACAATTGAGGGAGACAGGAAACATGGCTGTACTGTGTGTCAGCAACAGTCAGCTTCTGCTCTAAGACCACCTCTGCTGCCACTAACACATATAATCATGGTTCATTTGGAGCACCACAGCCTAAATGTGTATAACTCAGCCAGTGCATTGGTATGTTTGTGCATGTGTTACCATGGTAACACTGCCCGAGGTAGCTGAAGGTCAAGTCTGACAGGCAATGATGGGAATCTTTATTCTCTGCCATTTTTACACAGACACCTTCATTATGAGGTCAGAGCTCATGTACACATGCATGTAGTGTTTTTTCTATGTGTGAGAGACAATATGCAACAGCCAAAGAACAAAGGGTCCAACTAGTGCTCATTAAATATATATATTTGATGAGCTTTGGTAGGTGGACACACCTGATGGACGGAATTTACCAAAGCCTGTTTGATTTGGTTTGCACTGTTATGTTATGTTACCTGCTCCTGTAAGGAGAAGCCTTAGTACATTCATGTGTAGAGCGTCAAAATAATCAAAATCAAAATGTTGAATGTTATTATTTTAGTCTTTTCATTTACTCATTGATCTATTTTTATAACACTGAAGCACTAGTTAGGTGGGATCCCCCAATTGCCATTTGGTATTTCGCTAACTGCTAACAACCCATACAAGAGCGAATTCTTCTAATCATCTTGTATGTCCGAACCAATATAGCTTAGCAAAGCAGCAGGTCATTGTTTGTGAAGAATCATATCTGCTTTAGGTTTAGGATGGCCTGCACATAGGGGGCTGACAGAGAAGAAGTACTGCAGTATCACTGAGGCCTCAGGGATATTCCAGCATGATGAGTGTGTGTATGTGTGTGTGTGTGTACCTGGGTAGCCATATTGTCTCTTAAATAGGACAGCCCCCAACTCATACATATTCTTCATGAGTGACCTCACATGGGAAGACACAGTAACATGGCTGGCCTTCATTCACTGAGACTCAGGTCACGCTCCCCATTAGTGATGCACGGCTCAAGGTTTTTTATTATCAACATCATGTAACCAGCTACCCACCCACAATGGGGAGTTTAGCCTGCTGATGTGTGAACTAATAATGTCTACAACAAGCTGTTTTACCCCAGTCCACCAGGTAGCGGCAGTGCAAGAGACTATACAACAATGATGACCTCATATATAAATAGAGCAGAACTATAACAACAAATACAAGGATGGAGACTCAATTTGTGCTGCTGAGAAATTTGCACTACTTTAGCAGAGGCTAACCATCTGAAATAAATCGCTGCAGTACCCAACAAATCAGGCATCTTCAGCACTGCAAATCCTATTGCTGTAAATTATTTCTAACATAGTCTAAGAGCTGCTTTGTTACCTTTTCACATCCGTCCGCAACAATGTTTTCTGAAAAGCTGTACAAACACTGCAGCCATTACTACTGTCCAGTGTCCATGTAACAGAAGAGGACATGAGCTCACTGATACTGAAACAGGATCTCGAGCTGCAGGCTTTTCAATTTATTAATTTGACAACAATTTTAATCTTTTTAAATTTAGTTTTGGTAATTGTCTAAAGAAATGCACTGCATGGTGAATTACACAAATTATCAATCTTAACAAAGCTTGAAGTCTACAGCCAATAGCAGCTCTGCTTAAATGCTAAGGTCAGCATGTTAACATACCCCTGGTGACAGTGTGAATTTTATTATCATTGTGAATGTTATTAAGCATGTTCACCATCTTAGTTTAGCATGTCTGGATATTCACAGTTGCAAGAGATCTACCCAGAGGTAAGGTAAATACATCGTCCATCCCATTACAATCAGTCTGCTTCATATCTTTTAATTTACTTATGTTTCTGTTGTCTGTGCGGACAAAAAAAATCCTCACACTGATACTAGTTGATCAAATTAAATGATAAATGATCATCTAAATGTACATTGCAGACTCACCTGTTGCGGACCAAGTTTATCTCTGTCCAAGTCCACGTCCCTTACTGGTTCTGGCTCTGGATACCCTGAGGGGGCGTCCCCCATCCTGTCCAGCTTGCTGTCACCGTGAACCTGAGAGGAAGAGGAAGCAGGGGAGGAGGGAGGAATGGATGGAGATGAGGAAGCACCACAGGGGTGTGCAGGGGAGCAAGAGGGCGAGGTGGCGGTTGGAGGAGGAGCCGTGTGGTCGCCACGGAGATGCAGTGTCTGCTGCCGTAACCCTTCATTCTCAGAGGCCAGTTCCTGCCTCTCCCGCCGAACACTTGTCAACTCTTTGGTGAGTGTGTCCAGCCGCTGTCTCAGCTGACGAACCTCGTCACGTGCTCGGTTACGCTCTGCACGAACCTGCGAAACAAACAGCAATTGATACAGGATGCAATGATCAGTCCCAGACTCTGCTGCTTTCCGTGAAGATATAAATATGTAGTTTATTGTTATGTAAGGTTCTCCATTCTCAGCTGAACATTATTATATATCACAAAATATTGCTGGAACCGGAGAAACTGCATTTGGTATGGACTGTTGGGGGTGAAGTCCTGAGTGCTGACCATCAAACAATGGGTTGTAAATACTTGAGGCCTGCCAGGCCAAGCTGAAACCAGTTCAACCAGTCTTCACTCTGAAATCACACCTTACTCAGACAACGTGGAGCCTCGCCCAGCAGGGGGGGGCATCTCGGGTGTCCTTCAGGAACCCCCACGGGGATCCTGAAACGCCCACTGAGGTCGAATCCCGGCCCACTAAGGTCGGAACCCTGACATTCTCATTGGCTGAGAGCCAACTGAAGCCCATTACCACTTCCTGAAGAGGCTGGACCTCTCAGGTGGTACAAAAGGGCTGAACTCACAGAAATCTTTCTCTTTTAACTCCACTGCTCAAGTTGTATCAGACCTTCCGAGGCCGACCACACGACTCAGTAACTAATGAGGCGATTAGACGTTTGTTTAATTCAGTTTATGTGAATTCATTTTATTTCTTTCTTTTATCTCAGTCGAAGTTTTATTTTGATAGGACTTTTGGCTGTTTTAACTTGAAAGACCGAAACAGGAAGTGCAACCGCGGGACGGACTCCGACACTTTCCACAGACTTTCTTTTTCCAAAAATATACTAACGGTTCCACGGCCGTCCCCTGCAGAAGCGCAACGTTCATCCCGCTGAGGAGTATGAGAAAATCCACTCCGTTCCTGTAAAGCATCACGATCTCCGCTGTTACAGAAGAAAGACGAAGTTTCATGCCGTCAAGGAGCACGAGGAATTCGCTCTCTTTTCCGGTCCAGCGGCTGAGCCCCGGAGCTCCGCTCGAGAGAGACCACGTGATTCACTGGCCCCCGGCACATTCGCGCTGAAATTTCCTTTGTGTAATTCATGTGGCGACCGCCACATGGTCATTTACATAGTCTCCATTTTGGATAACGTTAAGTTAAACCACCATTTTGAGAGTCTATTATTGCCACGCCTCCTCTCTCTCTCTCCTCCCATTTTGGCTCTAACTTCCAAAGCGGCTCCGCCATCTTGTTTGTAGTCAAACCACCATTTTGAGAGTTTTTAGGCCTAATGATTCCTTGAATCATTGTCGGCCGCCATCTTGGATGTGTCACTTCCCCTCTTCTCTCTCTCTCTCACACACACACACACACACACACAGAGAGACACATTGACACACACACACACACAGACAGAAATACATAGGTAGACTGCAGGTTTTACATGTATTTTCTGAATTGTGATAAGAGCTGCTGCTGTGTTTATCTTTGAAATATTGGAGTTTGTTAAAATGATGAATCATTAAATAACATTAACGGTATTTCCCCTTTTTAATAAATGCTTTTGTAATTAAAGCATCTGTAGGCTGTGATTATTTGTGCATATGTGTGTGAATACAGCTGGATTATGATAGCCTGTGCTTGAACTTGAAAACCCTTCATTGTTTATTAAATAATCATTAATATTAACTATTAGGATTATTAATTTAACAAGTATCATATGAGACTGATATTTATAGTTTGACTCGTTGGTCCCTGTAACCAGGGTGGTGCCCCTCTACGATAAGTAACGATAGCCTTATCATTTTTAATTATTTTTAATAAATAATCTTTTATTATTTTAATAATCATATTTCATGGTTATTAATAATTAGCCAACGTCAAGTCTACTCCTATTGCACAACAGGACTATTTTCACATTTTATGCTCTTGTAAGTATTTCCGGCAGCGGGGCACAGTACACTACAGCCATTTCCAGACATGACCTCGAGAGGATGTCCGCCTAATTGGTTCCGACGTTTGTCCTTCACACATGAACAAAGAAGTTCAGACTCATTCACAAGAACACGAATTTCAGAGCTTTCATGTGAGGGATGGTGCAGGTGGCAGAGGCATGACTTTACTTTGTAATTTAGAGGTCATGTGTTTTTGTTTACATCAAAACCTCCCTTGACATTACTCTTGGTGTCCTCTAGAGGTATGGCACAGATTTTTACAGGTTGACCTCGACCTTGTTAATGTGATATATTTGTCTACCCGTAAAGAATTTCATTACATCTGTTACGATTCACTTGGACTTGCTGATTAATTGATTCGATTTTGGTGGTCAAAGGTCATGGTAAGCTCAAAAAACATGTTGTTGGCCTATTATTGTATGTGATATCTCAATACGGTTTCAGGACATTTCTTCATCTATTGATCAGTTCTCACTTGGACTCAAAGATTTAGTGATTATGTTTCAGTTGTCAGAAGTCAAAGGGAACTTAAATGAATGTGGAGAAAGACTAACTGAACATAACCATATATATGTTCATCATACTTCAGGTCCCACAAATGTAAATTGAAAGAAATGAAATGACATATTTAAACTCTGAAGAAAATGAGCAGATATGTTCCACAACTAACATTTTGAGATTGCAGATATGTCCATTATATATTTTCCTGTGATGTGCCTTCAAAACAATCATGTTAATTATAATCACTGGAGAATGTTTTTACACTGTAAAACATATTTGTACTAATGCAAATGAAATGGATATGAATGGTAATATTTTTAATACAGTGAACAAAATATTTAGTTACTAAGGAGGACTCAGGAACAGCATGATGGTTGAAGAGTTGTCAATAAGAGTATTGTATGTAAGAATTTACTGACTAATAAGCTGGAGCGGTGGGTTTACCAATGAATGGAATCATAACGTTATTAAGTTAATTGTATTCCATCTATTTTATCAAATGAATCACAAAAACGATTAAGATAAAAGCTGTGACTTAAACGTATATATCCCTTGATAAATACATGCACAACTTTTGTTCAGTAACCAGCAGCCCACCTTGCTCCACTTCTCTCTCCAGTTGGCAGTGCAGTCCGACCACCATCTCATGGTCTTCTCCATCTGTGCCGCACGGGCCCGAGCCTCCTCCAACTCCCTGAGCCGCAGCTCCTCCCTGCTCTCCCAGTCGGCCCCAGCTCCTTCACCCATTGCGCAGAGGGATCCCAGCCCAAGGCCTCCGAACCCGGGTGACAGCAGCAGTGGGGGACTGGAGCTAGGGGTTTCCCCTGTGGGGCTGGGGGTATGGGTTAGGCTGTCCGGGGAGCAGATCCCCCTGTCAGATCCCAGACCCAGGCTACATAGCAGCCCGCCTCCAGCTGACCTACCACCATCTGAGAGGTGGGGGCTGGGAGTGTGGTTCATGATGAAGGCAGTGGTTAGAATGAGGGCAGTGAGGAGAAGGAAGGGTTGTGAGAGTTGGGTGGATTCAGCAGAACATCCTCATCCTCTTCAGTCAACCTAGGGAAAAACAACATCAGGAAGAAATGCAATCAGAACAAAATAGTAACACATGCATGTACAAATGTAACCCTCATGTGCCTTGGAGATAAGCCAAGTTCGAGCATAAAACAATTCAAACATGATCCGAAGAAATATAGACTACTTTTAAAACACAGAAAGACACCCAGGAAAACCACTGACAGACACAGTGAGCTGCTTTTGAGCAGAGACAGTCCTGGGGCATCATTTATAATGCACTGCATAGGATTTATGCTAAAAGTGTACGCACACCTACAGGCAATGTTCAGTTTATAAATCACAGTCCACCTGGAAACGTTTGTACTTGGATCTGCCTCAAACCCCGGTCCAACTGTCAATGCAAAGCACCTCATGAATATTAAATGATCCTGCTGATCAATGGGTTTCCACCATAAGTCACGACATCAAGCGATGAGAGGAGGAAGTGGAACTTTCTGACACTGACATGGAAGTGTTTGTTAGTGAGGTGGGGGTGAAGAGCGATTTTTTATGGGACAGCAGTGATGTTAATAATAAAGTACACAATCACATTCACTGCAGCGATTTTACACACACTCGTCCTGGATGATACACGCACAGTGTTAGAAGATATTATCAAAAACTATTAATTGTCAATAAGACAATTAATAGTTAATAGACAATTAATGGGCATTATTTGCTGTAAGTTGCATAATATCTTTTTCAATTGAAGGTTCTTATGGAACAGTTATGTTACGTGAACACAAATAACGCAGCTCATTATAAAGTTAATGATGAAGTGGATCAATAATCTGCTTCAATTCACAACCTCACATCTGCAGCGTACTTTTCCCGTCTCCAAAATGTCCGTACGCATGGGTCAGAGTTAGGGGGGAAGTGGGCACATTCTTGGGAGAATGTGTCACGTTTGTTTTTATAAATCCCAACGTTTGCGTGAGAAATGGCATACGTGTCTTTCAGGCCCTGTGTGTACTCAATGGTTATAAATGAGGCCCCTGGTCTGCTCTCCAACCCTGATAGACAGGCTGGACAGCTGCTTCACAGGTGGCTCAAACTACTTCTATTGCTGAATTCTAAGCAGCTCCATGTACAATAAAGCTTCTCTGGGTTATAAATAATAAATAAAGTAGTAAATCCAATCATTTGAAGTTTGGAATATCATGCAGAATGAACCTGACTTCATGCTTTGGGATATTATGATTTGTCTTGACAACTAGCTGCTGAACACAGTGGAGCCCTGAGCAGCTTAAGAGCCAGATATTTTTCATAGGAGGATAAAATTAAATTAAAAGGGAATTGATTATTGGACTCTGAATACCAATGTTACTTTGTGTCTCCTGGAAGTGTAAGTAGACGACCTTCTAATCAATGCATTATCAGGTTGTTGCGCTGCCCCCAAGCTGCCACAAATCTATTAATGCATCTTTAAGAATCATGCATCTTAATTCACAAAAAATAAACTTGGTGTCTCCCCTTGTAATACATTGTGATTTTCCTAAGATGAATACAGTGAATTAATTTAATTTATCTGGAGGCTTAAAATGAACGATACCAGACACTGATGAACTATTCTGAGCTCATCTCCCTTTTCTCTTTCAATACCTGCCATTAAAACGTTCATACACAGCAAAACACTGAGGCACTAAAGATTTAATATCATAAATGTATTTTTCATGTGGTTAGATGTATTTATTAGAAATTGTACTGATTTTATATCCGTTATTTTCCTTTTATCTTATAATAACCCACCAATGTTGTTTTTCACTTTTCTTTCACATATTTATTTTTATTTTCCCAATACTCAAAATCACTTGCCAAATAACCTGTGTCTGTTTGCATGCTCTTTTAGTGGACTTTGTTTATAAGTCCACATACACTACCAGCTTCTGGTTGAGGATTTCTAGAAAGATATCCCATTTCTGGCTGTGGTGAAGTTTGGCCTCAGACTCTCTGGGCCAAGAAAAGCTTTTGTTCTTCCTGTTCCCCTCCTCCTGTGGCTTCCTCCCTCCCCTCCAGAGGAGGCAGGGGAGCTCTGGAACTGCGGGAACTCACAGGGAACCAGAAGGAAAGAGAGGAAATAAAGGTTTGGCATTTTGGCGGCTCAGGAGAGGGCACAATTAAGAACTTTTTGCCAATGTTCCTCCACACAAACTAACATGATGTACATTAAGGTAACATTCTAAATAAAATAAAAAACTTGCAGCACAACTAAACAGAACTTGATGTACACTGTAAAGTAGTATCAATAACTTTAATGTTTCCAATTATATACCATAGTCCAATGTGCCATAACAGTCCAGTTATTGGTAATTATGAGTCTGTATTGTGCTTCCAGGACAGAGCTGATAAGCAGACATTAAGGAGTTGAACTTGACGTCATACTGGCTATAGTGTGAATAGCCTGTTTTTATGCCCAGGCAAACAATATGTATTTTGAGAGATCTGTTCCTTTCCTAAAAATATCTCCCAATCACAATAAAAAAACAAGAATGTGTCTCTTGTGTACATTATGTACACATGACTTGTGGATAATTCATTTAAACTACTACACGTCAAAGCAATAACGAACATCAGTGTTTTTACAGCAGCGGACATACAACTGTTCTGTTGTTGAGAACGCAGGGTTCAAACACACACTGAAAGTAATCAAGCCCCATTACAAATATCACTCTTGTCCACATTTCAGCTAAAGAGTCAGATCTGCCCTTCATAAACCTCTGTCCCTAGAGTGAGTGTTCTCCACAGTGGGAAACATTGTTGCTCCCAGCAGGGCATTACAACACTCTGCAAACAATGTGGACAAGTCAATTTAAAAAAAAAAGAAGCAAGAAATATACATATATACAGTATATAATAATGAAAACCATACAATAACGGTGTAGTTTAAGTGGTTAATTTGTTTGTGTACTGTAACACCACCATTAACTACAGTATATTGAAACTCTCAGCCATATTGTATCATAAGCATATTTGTTTAGTTTTTGCAAATTAACAACTTCAACTTTTTATCCAACTGTGTCTCAGTAAGCACTGATTAACATCTACTCAGTTTTGGTAATGACCCACTAATTCCAAGCAAGACATCTTTATTCTTCCTATATGCATCCCCAAATGCAACATAGTTTTGGAAAAAAGGAAAACAACTAAGAAATCCAAGTAAATGTGCTTTGCTTAAATTTTTTCATTTACTACTATTATTCTACCATTATCATAGCTTTTCTTTTAAGATCCAAATGCCAAAGATATTATGTGTTTTGCAAAATTAGGAATGTATCTGGTAAAATATAAAAACAGTGACATGACAGAGAGGAGTGAACATGTATTTTTCAATTGTAAATATCTGAATGCTGGTCACAAAATATATATGTATATGTAGGTTATACAGCAGAGGATTTAGCAATTTGGGAGTCATCCTTTTAATGGTCTTGTGTGTGTATACTCAAACTATATGGTATAATTATAAGTTTAAATCTAAATCACAGACCCCTCCAAAATGATAATGGTATTCACGTGACCATAAGTGAGTTGAAAGAGTTATTGGTTGCTGACCCTGCAGAGCTCCTTTCCTAAAGCCTCTCTAATTCAGGAGATGGGGAACAATATCCACAGTCCTTGCTCTGTGCAAAAATGCATTCCAGAGTTCAGCCAAAGGAGGTTTCAGTACGAAACACTGCCATTATATAGAGACAGACACACCCCGACTTTGTGACAGAAATAACTGAAAAATTAAAGGACCCATATCGTGTAAAATACATTGTCTGGGCTATTACTCTCCATAATGACTTGAAGGGGGTCACTAGGGACCCTCAAAGTATGGAATCAGTCACTCCGCTGACTTTTTCACTCAGTCCATTCTAAGAAATAGGTTATCGAAACATTTTGTTTTGTAGTTCCTCCCCTGTATGAGTCATTTGGTTTCTCACACATCTCCCAGTCCCACCCAGCCGGTATAAGTCCAGCCTCCAAACCCACCATGCCCGCTCCCCACCACCACCTACACCCCTCCACACCGAACGCGACACCAAGCAGACGTGTTGCTGAGCTAACAGCTTGTTAACTATCACAGGCTAACCACAACAAACAACACAGAAGAAACACTGCAGCGTGGAGGAATGCTAGAAAGAATATGTGTCTGTGAAGATTCCTTCTGAGAACGTTACTGTTGGAGACCAGCAGTTATGCTATATTTCTCCTGATGTGCCGTGTCGCTGTGCTCGGTACTGAGTAGTGTAGACGTTACTCGGGACTGAAACTCCGTTGTGTAACTCCGTACTGTAACCCGGGACTAGGGGTGTCACGATACTAAAAATTCAGTAGTCGGTGCCAATACTAGTAAAATAACACGATTCTCGATGCCAATTTCGATACCACGGTAAAAAAAAGTGCATTATTTGGATGTTGTTAATGTCATATACGGTAATTCAATGTGCTTGCGCTGCGCATATACTGAGGGTTATACGGTAGTTGCGGTCGCATGTGAGTGACGCTTTGTTGTGATACACGTTATGCATTAAATGATACATCTGCCTCACGCCGGGTTTACACCGGACGCTGAAGCGACGCCAAAGCGACTCGTAAGCGCAGCACCAAGCCTTAAATAACAGCTGGCTCCCATCCACTCCCATGCGCCGCTTCAGCTTCCGGTGTAAACAACCATGTGCCGGCGCGCTAAGGATTAGCGCGGAGCGGCGGCGTTGCTTCCGTGTCCGGTGTAAACCCGGCGTCAAACGCAAAATACTTCCATACACGACTCTTTGTGCCTTTTTAATAAACAAGTCGAGGTGGGGCGAACGCTGCAGTCGCAGTTGCCGTCTTGGTTTTCAGAATGTAAACGTCGACTGGCGCAGCACCATGCTAATGCTAAGTTGCTAACAGCTGCTGGCATCGAAGCTGACGGTGCCTACGGTACTTCAAAAACTTGGGCATCGGCATAGTTTTGTTATGTTAGTATCGAAAGGTATGGTAGGTATCGGTTCTCGTGACATCTCTACCCGGGACATTTAAATGCAACACATTTACAATACAACTTATTTTCGTAGCTGCTGTTAAAGACAACTAAAATTAAAATCTATCAGACTAGGGGTTAAACTCTTTCCATATGAGAGCTGAATGGAGACTCAAGTCTAATTTTGAAGTTATTTTCAATCATTCTTACCTTGATGCCTCTGTGACTTCAGTTATCACAGCTTGAGATGAATTACAAAACACAGCTTTTGCTGTTCATCAAAACAGAATTTTTCATGAACTATACTTTAACTCTGTCACTGTTCCTCTGTCTCACGCTTTGCTATTTCTCCCCTTTATTTGCCCAACCTCCATTTGAACCCCACCCTCACATGGGCCTAATAAATGCACAGCCAACCAGTGGATCAGGCTGTGGGGTAATAAACTCTTTGACCATATGTTATACAGTCCAAACATTGATTTAATGTTCAACTTCAACTCACTATTCTACATTACAAACAAATCATCAGATCATAGTTGACCCTGTATTGGAAAAAGGCATTGTGGCCAACAACAATCACACACATCACAGTTTCATTTCACTTGAAATCGAAATGGCTTCTTTGTCGTCTGTTGCTGGAATGAGCAGCAGTCATGTCTGAGCAGAGTGGTCATGGCCAACACAAAACACACACATGCACCATAAACGACAGACTGTTAGTGTGCTCACAGCACTGATTTATGTCACTGGGACCATGAAGGGGGAAACAGCATGCTGCTACAAAGGATTTCCCCCAGTGCTAGCCAAATTGTGTGTGTGTGGTGAGGTGAGTGACTCTTTTCTCTAAATGAGAACAAATTATCTCTGGTAGGGAATCAGACTCTAGCTGACTTGCAGACTTCCGTCAATTGTCAGTCTATATCGTGTCTTGTGTTGTGACAAACTCCCCTCGAGTAAACAGAGAAATATGTGAAATATGTCAACCTTTCCCTGTCCATCATTTCTCTATTTACTAGAAGCTTGGTATGTACTGCCATGACCCTACCTAAATGGCTGTGTCATTGTAAACATGGCTCTGTATTCCAGCTTATTTCATGCAGATGAAAGGTTTTATTATACTGCAGCAACATGAATTCCATGTGGAGCATGTCCAAAACATGAATCAAATCCTTCCCCCCCTTGCTCCCTCAGGTGACTAGGTCTGAAGGTGGTTGAGTTGTATCAGTGCAGATGATACAAGAAGAGGAGAATTCATCTCTCTATAGCAGGGGTTCTCAAACTTTTGCAAGCTGGGCCCCCCCAAAGCTGGTTAGGGGTAGTTGGGGCCCCCCACCCCCCCGCCCTCAACTACACCACTATATATCGATAGATAGATAGATAGATAGATAGATAGATAGATAGATAGATAGATAGATAGATAGATAGATAGATAGATAGATAGATAGATAGATAGATAGATAGATAGATAGATAGATAGATAGATAGATAGATAGATAGATAGATAGATAGATAGATAGCATATTGTTATTGATAGGACTTACATGTCAAGGTAAGGCTATTGTTATTGTTAGGCCCATACAGACAATTATTATTACTATTTTATCACAAGGCATTTCTGATATTCGGCATGACAGAGTGTCATTTGACATAGGCATTGCGTTGAGTTTAGCAGCTGCACTCTCTCCTATCATTATTCTACATGTCTTGCGCGGCCGGCAAAATCAGTGTTTCGGCAATTGTATGGGGTTTGCCAAGCTCAGCAATTGTATTAGCAACTACATACGATGCCTCCAGACACTGCTTGGAGACAGTGCTGTGCTTGGAGATGGTGGTTTGTTGTTGCTGGAGGCCATCACGTTTACGTTTAAAGAAGTCCACAGGCTTCTCTTTCAAGTCAGAGTGTTTGGTGTCGAGGTGCTTTTAAATTTGCACTGCTTCATGCTGTCATTTGCCAGCACCTCGGCACACAAAACACACTGAGGACGTTGCTCAGTCGTGCCAGTGACGGTGAAACCAAACTGCAAATAGCTCTCGTCTTCTTTGCGAAGCTTTGGCTTCTTTGCAACTGGCGCATCGGTTGCCTGACTTTTATGAATCAGAAACTTGTCCATAGTACAGTGTGTGTGAAGTTAATAAAGTTTTAATTGCAACGTCGTGGTCTTGTGAGTGTGTTTGTTTGTGTGGCTGTGAGCGACTTGTGTGGCTGTGAGTGACTTACAAATAATGAATAAGGTTGTGCTAGGCAATGGTCCCTAACAAAACAAACAGTACACAATGTAGACAGGGATAGCACAGAATAGTATTCAAGTGCTGGTGTTTTATTTGTTGCAACACGGTGGATGATTGAAGATGTAAAGGTAGGTGATAAGGAGAAAAGGGCTAGCTGCAGTTGGAAGAAGTTAGCTAGCTAGAAGGCTAGCTCTTGGGGCTACGAGCTTTCTAAAAAGACTGTGGAGCAAATGACTCCTTATTACTCCTAAGAATAGGCCTACTGCACGTGCAGTAAGGTTTTACTAAGTAAGTAGTGAGTCTTTAAAAAGACTGTTTATAAAGCAATGAATAAAAAAAATAACTTTTTTTTTCTTTTCCTCTCCATCTGTGACATCGCGCCCCCCCTGGAGAGTGTTCGCGCCCCCCACTTTGAGAACCACTGATCTATAGGGACAGCGGGATGAGTGCAGGAGTGTAAGTAATGTAGTGACAGGAGAAGGTTTGTTGTTTCACTCCCTGCATGGGCTGGAATATCTCAACAACTTCAGCAGGTAAAATGAGTAAGTTGTACAAACTGTTTTCACTTTGGTTGACCCTGAAGCTCAACATGGCCTCCACCTCAGTTTGTGTGCATGATGTTGATATTTGTGATAATAGCTGCTTTTCAGACATGCACTTAAACGTTACATCCTGCCTCTGCCTGTTGCACCATCCCTCATCTCAATCCTGAGAAGATTTGTTTGCTGTTGAGAACGAGTCTTAAGAGAGAACCCCCTTCTGTGTTGTTCATGTGTGAAAGACAAACTGCAGAGAATGTCCGGAACCAATTCTCCGGAGTTCCTTTGCAGGTCATGTCTGAAAACAGCTTTTGAAAGAAATATATCAACATCAATAACATTAACAATAATAATTTACTAATTATTCATGTTCCCCACAGGATAAATTGAACTTATCTTGGCAATCCATTGAAGTTTTCTCTAGTGAGGAGATCCATCTAAATCCATATCCAAGTGAATGTTTTTGCCAAATGTGAAGAAATTCCCTGAGAGGCGTTCCTGAGAGATCGCGTTCATGAGAAGGAGACAGACAAGTGTGACAATGACATTCGATCACCAAAATCTAACCAGGTCATGTTTGTGTTCATTTGAACATTTGTGCCATATCTGAAGAAAAAAGACACTAAAAAAAAAATCACATTTAACTTGACATCTGTTCAAGAACATCAAGTGTGTACCTGAGGTGGCAGTTGTTCTAAACATGAGAAATCCACTATTGAGCAGCTTTAACTCCACACAGATACACTTATCTGGCATCTTCATTTTCCCAACATTCTGTAGTTAAAGTTGGCCTTTCAACAGATGTCCAGTCTGTCACAACTACATGTCTTTTCCCACTGAATTTTGGACCAAGCATGATGGATTAATCTGAGACTGTCAACACTAACATGAAGCACTGAAGAAATATGCATAGCATATGTGAGATGGCCTACAAAAAAGACATTCATGAACTGGACTTGGTGTGCAAGTTTTTCCAATTGGCCACACTGCTTTGCATGCTTGGCACCCTGCCAACCACAGGCTTATACCCCTAATAAAACAATGTCTGTCTCCTATTACAAACAGAAACTAATTCAGTTAGAAACACTGTATGAAAAGTACAATTATGTGAGTGACATGGGTTCCAGGCAGTCCACAAAATGACCGAAATAAGTGACTCATAAAGATGTGGTCTGGTCAGTAAGTCCTCACTCATTCAATCAACTCACAAGTACATAAGAGTAGATTAGAAAGTACAGAGCTGAATTGCCATTTTCACAAACAGTATTATTTAACTGATATTTCTTTTGATGAAACAAAGCCTTCCCATTATTTTAAAAATGGCCGACAGAGCAAGCCTCCAGCTCTAATGTAAGCCTAATCATATCAGTTTTAGTTCCAAACTTCTACTTCAAACCTCTTCCTTTTCTTACTTAGAGTTCTTGAAACAGAGCCAGTGGGAGATTTCCAAACATAAAAGCAGAGCTGGAGATTTTTTTTTCTCCCCCCACCCAGACTAAAAAGGTTTCCACAGGAATAACTCAATATGTCCAGGCTTGTACACAGTCTATTCAGTGAGATAACTATTCAGGCATAATTTCCTTAATAATATCAAAGCAAAAGATCTGAGATTTTAGAGCTACAACAATGTGGTGAAAAATAACATACTTACTAATAACAAACTTAACCCACAAAGGACTACACCTAAATGTCCCAAGGCCTCAACTATTGTGATGCAAGGTTTATCATTAGGGATGGGGGAAAAAATCGATACAGTTACAAATCGCGATTCTTGTGAATGACGATTTTAAATCGCCATGCTGCCTCCCAAATCGATTTAAAAATATATTTTTTTTAAAACATATTTATTGGTTTATACGGGGGGGGATATATGGGGGGAGGAACATCACCCCAGAGCATGTTGACCAGCTCTTGTTTTTGCACAAGAATCTAAACATACCCAAACACTAGCTTTGTATCGCCTACATGCAAACAACAGTAGCCTTCTTTTTGATTATTTCAAATTTTATATTTTAAGTAAACTTTTATTCATTCTATTTAATTTACCTTTTATTTATTGTTTAAAAGTAGCCTAGGTAGCTTACATTTCTTAATCTGTCAGTTTGTGTGCAGTTGACAGGGGCTATACAATAATAGGGCACATTTTTATTTATTTTCTCTATTGGTTGCCCAGCAGTCATTAAGTTAATGTTAATATTTGAAATAAAACTTGTAAAGCTCTAAGTGAATTTGACTGTGTTGTATTTGAAGGTATGATTCAACATTTTTCCATGGTCCAGTACTTAAAAAAAAAAATAACCAAAAGAAATCCCAGGAAATCGTAATATCGAATCGCAATACTTACAAAATCGCAATACCCACAGAATCGCAATACATATCGTATCGCCACCTAAGTATCGTGATAGTATCGTATCGGGAGGTCCCTGCCGATTCCCGTCCCTATTTATCATCTCAATAAGTAAAGTCAAAAGGTTATTTTTTAAACAACAATGTTAACAAATGGAGTGGGATGTTTTTCAAATGTCTTTCAACATGACATTTTTTGTTGTTTGTCAACTTTTCCCAGCAGTAGATCAATCTGGTAAACCCAGACAAGGTGGCGATGAAAGCAAACCAGTCTGTCCATGCACTATTAACTTATGTTGACCCCTGTGAGGTTTCTTCTTTGGGTTTGTGAGTGATTTATTTTTAATTCAAAGTACTCTAAAGGCTACATATTTTTTACAAAGCCAGGCAGCCACTACAAAGGGGCCACATGCAGCTAGGGAGAAATGGATTGCTGAACACGGATTGTGGTCTTGATTGTGGTTAGCAACAGGTACATTTACTCCTACATTACAATGCACCAAAGACACATTGAGGACAGATAATGATCTGATTGGTTAAATCACCTCCAGAGGTGGTCAGGGACATATTGTGACCACATTCAACACAAGTGTAAATGTAACTCCATTGTCAGTCCACATACATCGCAAATAAGTACGGCAGGAATAATAATCACACACAGCTTTTCAGCTGTAGGCAGCTTGAAACCGTGAGCCTAAACACAGAATAGAAGCTCACAAGACTAAATGTTTGCTTTCAAATCGGAAATTCATATACGTAGCAACAGGCTTTTCCCTTTGAAAAAGCAGGCAAACAAAATAACGTAGCTCACAGATGGTGACCGTCTTCTTTTATTTTTTGATTGCTCTCTCCTGCTCATTATTACCCCTGGCAGCAGGGCAGCCCAGCAATAGAAACCATACAAAGCAGCAACACAATGAAGAGTATGGAGTCCTGGACAAAAGTTTTATTACAGCCATCAATCACGGGATGCTATTGACCCATTCCATACCTCCTACTATAAGAAAGAGTAAAGTCTGCTAGTAAGCAAGTCAAGTAATTTTTAGGATTCTTCTGAGAGATGTTTCTCTTTGCAGCCATAGGCTCAATCAAAGGCAAGGTTTGAACCATTTAATGACTGTAGATGAACTGATGAACAACTGATCAGAACAGTTTCAATCCATGGTGTCGATAATGGGAAAGGATTGATCATTTTAGTCTTATGAACTGATGAATTGAACTTTACACTTGATATACCATGTATATGAACATGGTGGGCCAAGGTGTTATTGAAGCAGGCGGCTCCACATAGCAATTCATACAGTACATTCCTGAACGATGACTCTTCCTTCATCTCTCTCTGCCTCTACCCCTGTAATACACACTCTCTCCCGTGGCTCCACACAGCATACGCCCTATGTGCACAAGCTCAAATAAACCTGCGCTGAACACACAGACCATGCAACTAGCTAACAGTTTCACACAGGGTCAACTTAGTAATACAACAAAGCGAATCTACTATATTAAATGACAGAGTGTTTGACTTCAAGGATAGAGTCGAAATTATTTTAATATATGTGAGTGAGTGAGGTTCTAAGACATAAAGCCACTTTTACTACTCTTGCTGCCCTTTGGTTTATGAGGCTTTAGGAACAGATGGAGCAAATAAAATCAGATCCTGATGTTTAAGGTTAATTAATATAGCTTTCAAAAATAATATTGCAAATTTTTTTAGGCTGTATTGGGAAAAACTAATCATTTCTTGATACTTTAAAATCTCTTATAACACAAATACTCAATTTGACACTTTACAACCACATCAATATGAAGCAGTCCCTGAAACTGTCAATATTCATTACTGTTTGTTATTGGAACTATTTTTAACTTTAAACAAAGAGGTGGACATTACACTCCTGACATAACTCAACAGTGGACACCTTATAGTGGAGTTTGACCAAGGCTAAATTCATCACTATAAGCAGTTGATTGCTATAAAATAATTGCATATAGCTTATCTATGATAGTCCCAGAATTTTAGGGAAAGGTAACGGCACACACAAATACACACACTGACTCTGCTGCTCACTTCTCTCTTTCTGACACGCAAACCGCCGGACACACTAAAACACACACAAACAGTGTGATTGGACACATATGTAAACTCAGAGTGCGTAAAAACAGCTGAATTTGTTAACTTAAACAAAGTATGGAGAGCCGGAGGAGTGGGGGGGCGCATTCGGTTTGGCTCGATTTGGCTGGCAATGTGCAGCACGAATGATATAGACACAGAGAGGAGTAATAAATTACTCAAAACTGTAAAACACACATCTTTTATGGTCAAACATCTAAGCTAACATAGTGGAGCTGTGCATGGCTCCCTGGGTGTCTGCCATGGGCATTGTACCCCCCCGCCTAATTTTAGGCCAGGAAAAATCCTGATTTGACAGAGGAAATTTTAAATATCCACAGTTTACATAAAAAAACAGTACCAATAATTGATAGAGGTTAGACGAACATTTGACTCTCTAGCTGTTCTCCAAGACTTTGATAATGGTTTTTGATGAACACTGGGACTAAGACTTGCCTCAGCTGATGAGTAGGCCAACTAAAAATAGTTAATTTCTGCAGGGCACAGTAGCTTCAAAGCTTCTCTTACTCTGAGAAGTGCAGAGAGAGATTTGCATAATGCAGACTATTAGGTAAAGAGGTGGAGGATGTAGAGCATCTTCTTTTTCTATACAAAAGTTTCTGAGGTGAAGGAGATGATGAAATTCCAAGAGAGAAATGGAAAGTGAAGCAATGTATAGAAAGAAATGAAAGATAGAGGAGCTTACATCCTCATAATAAAACTTCCCATCTTCCATAGTCATTGCCTAATCACCTTGAAAGGATTACTAGCAAGTCTGTGATTTCCATTGAACAACACTCACTTTATATTTGTGTTAGCGTGATATTACCAGTGACCGGATGTGAAGCTCCGCTCAGCTTCAGACTGTTTTACCATCTCTTATCTTAGTGTTTCATTTACAGATTGCAACTCCTGACTTGAATGAGTCTCACAGCTTTTATATCAACCTTAATGATGTTCAATGTGTCAGTCTGTTGGTTTTCATAGCACAGACAAATGTATGATGAGTCCACTTTCTTCTGATTGGCTGCACACAAGCCTGTGATGAGTTGACATCAGTGGTAGAGTAGAAAAATGATCTGACCTTAAATGAACAGAAGACAGTACTTTTGTCTCATTTTTAGTTTTATTGGTTTTACATATATTTACCTGATTATACTGTATTTAATGAGGACATTTGACATTGTAAACAGTAAACATTGAAAGAAAATAAAGAAAAGCATTAAAACTTCCCCATAAAAAATGTTCACCTAAGCATGGTTTCCAAAATACTCATTCATTAGGTTTGGTATAGTTTTTTGTAAATGTGCTTAAAAGTTATATGGCTTTCAAATTTCTATACTCAATACAATCCCAAAGACCTCAGCATTCTGTGCCAGCTTGAGCTCTGAAAGAAAATGCACTTTAAAAGGCTTTTTTCAACTTTTTGCCTTGAAACTAATGTGAGTTATGAACAGCACCAATGTGGAAGATGATGTTGCACAGGTATGAATTCAGCTTTGTGACCGCCAAACCGCCTGGTCCCTTCTCCACGCCGCCTGGTCCGGTCTCAAAGTCGCCTGACCTGGCCTGAGTTCGGTGATGGGGGTATGTAGAGGTGGCTCAGCTGATTAGTAAGCCAATTCACTTTCCCTGAATTCAAAAGGCAGCAACAGAGCTCAGAGGAGAGACACATGAAGAGAGACAGGACCAGAGCTGAGCTACCTCGAGTGAGAAAACTGCTGGTCGACAGCAATAACTTCCACAGACAGCAATAAAGCTTTGACGTATCTGTTCATTCTGTTGCAGTGTAAACCGCATTCTCCATATAGGTAGGTAATCTTTGTTATAGACATAATTCAGCGCTAAAGCCAACCACATCTGCCGGCGACTATTTACATTACATTACATTACATGCCATTTAGCTGACGCTTTTGTCCAAAGCGACTAACATTTTAAGTACACTCAACATTTATGATCGGCCATTTAGGGGTTCAGTATCTTGCCAAGGACACCTCAGCATGCAGATGGGTAAGAGTGGGGATTGAACTGGCAACCTTCTTGTTGGAGAACACTCACTCTACCCCCTAGACCAGGGGTGGGCAAACTTTTTGACTCGCGGGCATCAATGGGTTCTAAAATTTGACAGAGGGGCCGGGCCAGGAACAGATGGATGGAGTGTTTTTCTGAACTAATATAAATGACATGGAAAAATCATTACATGAAAGGATTTGGCCTAGGGCTGGGCGATATGGGAAAAAATGTTATCACGATATGTTTTTCCATATTGATCGATCTCGATTCTTAACACGATATGTAGTTTTTGATCAGTTTCCTGAAGCCGTCCCTCTCCACTGTGCTCAGGGGCATCATATCTGTAGCTAAACAATAAGTAATAGCGCTCGTTATATTTTTTCCCCGCTTCGATTATTTTCATATGGGGCAATGGCTGCAAAACACGACTGGATGGACTGTTGTTTTGCTAACATAGCGATGCTAACGTTAGCGATGCTAACAGGAGACGTAGTGGTCTTGCCTGTCTCTTTGTTTGGTGTCGTGCAAACTTGAGCCCGCAGAGTCAAACTCTCTGTGTAATCACTGGGATGGTGCCGTCTCAGGTGATTGAAAAGGTTTGTGGTGTTTCCCGTCCTGGCTGGTACCGACCGCCGGCTTCGTCTGCTCCTCGTCCTTTTAGCCGTATCCAAACCACGTCCACACAACTGACGTCGCGTTACGCTTTTTTTCGACAATGTCTTCGGTTCCGGGTGATGTAGTGATGTCGCTCTCACATTCGGCATTATTTTCGCTGTCCCCGACTTCAGTTTCACTCATTTTTTCTCCTTTTTCCAACTTCGTTCTCTCTTGTTCTCTCTCTCGCAACTGCAGCAGCTCTCACGATGGGAAGTGGGCGTGTCGTGTCCTGCCTGCAGACTGCAGCCGGCAGACTCAGACACTGTTGTTGCGCTTACTTTTGCCACGTGAGATCGAATACATGTCACGAGGAGATAATCGAAATCGATCAAAATTTTATCGCGATCCCGAATCGGGATCGAAAAATCGCCCAGCCCTAATTTGGCCTTAACCAAGTAGCAAAGCACTTATTTGCAAGGCCATTTAACAAAAACCTGCCTTCAGAGAAAGGCTTGCTAGCCTTTGCTATTTCGAATGCCCCCCAAAAAACATGCCTTGGTAGATGACTCTTTAATCCCAGTTTGTCTGTGAAAAAAAATGTTGCTGAGTCTGTAAATTAGTCGCCAACCTCTGAGCTGCAGCCGCCCGTTCTTGCATTGACTGCTTGCTAGCGTAGTTAGCATGTTTCATAGCAAAGTGATGGCTGATGTTGTACTCCATGAAAACTGCGATAGTTTCTCGGCATATCAGGCATACAGCCTTCGATTGGACTTCAGTGAAAAAGTATTTTGTTGCCGACACGTGTTAAACACTCGGCACTCATTGTCCACTTTTCGTTTCCTTGATCCTCTCATTTTACAGAAGGGCTCACAGGGCAAAGGGAAAAAGTGAAGGGAGATCATGTGCCCTTTCGAGCCCTATACACCACACTCCCGGGCAAATTTAATTTAGCTGACGCTTTTATCCAAAGCGACTTACAATAAGTGCATTCAACCCCGCGGGTTCAAACCCGGAACAACAAGAATCAAGAAAGTACGATTTCTTCAAAAATAGAGCAAAACTACAAAGTTCTATAAGTACGTGCCATTTAATGCTACAAAATTGTTAGTTTAAAAAAAAAAAAAATTAATTTTTTTTTTTTTTTTATTATTTGGACAAGTTCGGCGGGCCGGATTAAAAAGCCCAACGGGCCGTATACGGCCCGCAGGCCATACTTTGCCCATGTCTGCCCTAGACCACACCGCCCCGTCCAAATACCACTACGTACCTGGATAAGGAGAGTTCAGATGGGATCAGATACAACTAAATAATGTTTAATTTGGAGAAAATCACTGGGCCCCTCTTTGCTTTATGTTGTTGACAAAACAATTGCTACAGGAGCTGTTCTGGAGGTTTGGATCCTATTGGATATAATCATACATTCTATCAGTAGATGGAGTTGGTCACAGTAATAGTTTCCCATCTCTTTCTAGACTTGTCGTATATGGCATGGCAGCGATAAACGATGGAGTGACACTGATGTGGTTTTGGGACGTGATCCACTAGTGCTGGTTGCCTGCATTAGAGTTCAGGTTGCCACCTCATATGATAATATAACGCTCTTACATCTTCTGCTATCACGATGTTGCGCCAAACTTGTATAATAGAGTGTAGACCCAAGCCCATTTTACTTAGTAAATAGTTCAACATAGTACTGTTATAATACATTTATAGGGATGGTTCAACAAAACATTTGAAATCACCTATTATCCACTTAAACTGTGACATGGATTTTTTGAAACACTAAATACTAACAACACGAAATATCAAAAAACAAATACATATAACTCAACATTAACAAAAGCCCTTGGGATATAAAAATCTGTCCCTTTCAGTTAAGACCAAAACTAGGCCTAAAACAGGATGACTATGACCCACAACTGTCAGTGAGAGGAATCAGAGCGTTCCACTGACTCCGCCCACCACAGCCATCTGCTGCTTCCATACACCACATCTGGAAGACAGATCACCTTGAGGCCACCAGAGGCAACCACTGACATCATCTGGTGGTTCCACCCAAACAAGACAGCAGTGTGTGTGTGTGTTTGTGTGTGTGCAAAGTCAGTCACTCAATCAACCAAACGGAACAAACTCATACCAAAAAAAATACATCATTAAACACATCCACACGATCTAGTATTTATAAAGCCCATGGTTAAGTCTCAGTGACAGGAGCAGACTAAAGACATTCCTCTGCTTGCCCTAACTCAAACTCTGCTTCAAGCCATAATTATCAAGTACTAAACAAACACATCTCAACATAGACAGACACACACAAACTTCCACTCAGAAATGGAAACCCACACCCTTCAAGAATAAGACACTGCCTACACTTACAATACAGTTCTCTATTCTGCGTCTTTTGTTGTTGTTTTTGTTTTTTGATGCAGCCAGTAAAACCTCTGGGTTTCATCTACATTTACACTGGGCAATAAACGTCTGTGTTAGGGTGAATCATCTTACAGCTAAAAGGCTCAAGGATCTAAAGCCCAGCTCCTTAGTGTAGGACAAAGTATTCTCCAGTCTTGATTTGAGAAACTATGTACTGGAATACAGGCATGCAGTTACTCCAGTGCTCATGAGAATAAACTGTGTGCATCTTCAGTGGGCATTGGGCAATTACATTAATCAACTCTAATATCCAGGCCAGGTCTACCTCAGTTGTCAGCATAGTGGAAAGCTAGTCTACTGTTTTTTATTCAGAAAGTGCCAAATCTCCACATGTTGTAGGGTTATTCTGATGAGAGTATGTTCACTGGGAGACCCCAGGGAGGAAACACCTGTTCAGAAGTTATTATTTATTTAGTTGATAGTATTAAACAGTCAACATTCGTATTGGTAGTTTATATTCAATTGGTTAATGGTGAAAATCCCTAATTTGGATAGGCAAAAAAAGGACAAATTTAATCGAGAGACATCACTGTAACACTGACCAAGTCCTTCCGGGGTGCTTATGTCACTGGGGCCCATAAGTTTACAGCACCTCTTTGGCATGCTGGATAGGATCAGAGTGGACTGGAACTCTGGTGGTGCGCCATTATTCATCTAATGGCCATGGCCAATGGCTCCGGGTCAAGAGGTAAGACCCAGGTCAAAATGTTAGAAACACCCAGGTCTGATCAGCCTGTGGTGGGCCTGCCTTAGCAGGGGGTATCTTGTGATTAAAAAGCCGAAAAACACCCAGTGACCCTTAAGTACACAACTGAGAATATGTCCCTAACATACGCTGATGATAGCGATATCTGCAGGCGGATGGGGACTTAGCTAGTGCGGAAGAACTTCAAACGTACAAGTGTTTTAATAATATAATTAGTAATTATAATAACTAAAATAATAACTCTGGCTCAGAACTGAAGGTTTGTGTATGTAAATGACTTGAACCCTGACTGTGGCTGAGGGGTAGAGCGGTCGTTCTCCCTCCTGAAGGTCGGTAGTTCGATGTGATGACATATAATGGATGCATCCTTTAGAGTTAATGGTGAAGCTAACAGAGTGAATTAGTTTAGGCCAGGATGGACTGCAAGTAACAGTCAGTTACAGAACCTATGCTGACATAAACTTGAATCCCAAGACTGTCAAAAGCCTGACAGTCACTGAGCTGGAGAGAAAACAGACAGAGATAGGCAGAGAGGGCACAGACCAACCAAGGAGACGAGACAGATTGAGAAATTGGAGGGTTGGAAAAGAGCTTGAGAGAAAAGAGATGCAGAAAGTAATCTAAACAATTTGAGAGGATTGGAATGTGTTTAACCAGGCACAGTGACTGAGGGTACACCATCAACATGGCATACAAGCTCTCAGCTACATACAAACCACACCAGAACAAATAAGACAGCATTCTTTCCATGGTGCTCCAGTCCTGAGGAGGCTAATCTGCTTCACAGTAAGAGAAACACACAGACTGTATTCCACAGACATAAAAGATGCAGTTTGAAGGGACAGAGATAAGTAATGAGAAAAAGAGGTTGTTGCAGCAGACAGAGGTAGTAGAGAGATTTGGCTACTTTTATTTCACTGGGTGGGGTGAAGCATAAGAGGATGTTGATATTCCACACAGGAAGACAGACAAACAAAAGGTCTGTTGGATATACAAAGGCCACACATAGACCAGAAACGAAAATTAGCACTGCGTAGTTTTCATGGTGGAAACATCTCTCAGTCAGTAATGACATTTTGTCCCACACATAAAGCTATTTTAAGAAAAATAAGCATTATCACATTTAAATGACATTTAATTTAGCTGATGTTTTTATCAAAAAAGACTTACAATAAGTGCATTCTACCATGAGGGTACAAACCCAGAACAACAAGAATTAAGAAAGTAAAATTTCTTCAAAAAAAAAGCAAAACTACAAAGTGCTATAATTAAGTGCCATTTACGTGCTACTACATTTTTAGTTTCAAAATTATATTCAAGGTATTGTCGGAAGAGGTATGTTTTTAGTTTGTGGTGGAAGATGTCTAATACAAACATTACATAAAAAAGGAGCATGTAAGTGTTTTTTTATGCAACCTTGAAGATATAAACACAACGTGTATCCTACACCAGCAAGTCGAGCACAGTTCGACCAGTTAAAGCTAAAAGCAGACAGCTGGTAGCGCAGGTGCCCAGCATACGGAGTCTTGAGTTGTAGGAATAATACAGGTACAGAGCAGATCTCTTAGCAGAGATAGACTACAGTACATCAGACAGGACAGACCCTGAATTTAACAGATTTGGTATTACCTCAGATTTATCTCATGACCTTTTGGAATGGCCCTTAGTTTGTAAACCAGTGGCCTGAACTACCCAACTGTATATGAATATTAAAGTAGATCCACTTTGACGTGCTACAACCGAATATTACTGCTTTGTAATCACAATCTACTTCAGTATTAGCTATTTACTTTGCTGCCTAAAGTACATTTTGCAGCAGGTACGACAGCTTTTTGTCGATGCCAACTACCTTTTTGTAGCACTAGCACTTCCACTAAAGATCATCAATGAAAATCTGAACCAAGATTCCTGGAAATCCATCCAATAGTTGTTGAGATATTTAAGTCAGCACAGTGAAAATTGTTATAAGTTGCAGCCTTATTAAAATGAATGTATCCTTGTGCAAAAGCCACAATGTAATTTCTATTAGTATAATGGTATTTTAATTCCAAGAACAACACACATCAGAGAACAGGTCAAACTTCTTCTTCTATATCACAACATTGTTTGACAGAAGAAGGAAATAGTATTATAGTTCATAAAAAGTATTATTGTTGAGCCCACGTTAAACGGTCTATCCTGCAGGGGACCAGTCTATAACAGTAAAGAAAGAGATATAGATCAGACATGGTGTCTGAAGAGGGAGTATGTGTATTTTGCCTTCCGAAACTGTTTCCATGACAACCACAACTCACACAACAGTCTGACTCGCGCGTGTGCGTTAGTGTATGTGTGCTTACAAGAGAGACAGATAAATAAGGGAGATGGGACTAAATGAAGTGGAGGACAATCGTGAGAGAGCTAACGATGGAGGATGAAATCGAAGACAGAGTAGTGCAGACTGTCCTCTTAGTCACACAAACACAGCAGGTAGCTACAGGAAGCAGAACAGATGGTGCTGTCTGCTGCGTGAAACCTCAGAACAGTGCAGCAGGATTTACTGTGAGGAAAACCCCCACAGCCTCATGATCCATCTCACATCTTTACATTTAATATTCAGATTTAAAACAAGTCTAAAGATACATTCTGTTTCTGTTGTTCTTCTTGATGCATATTTTCCAATACTTTAATTCCTTTGTGGTTTGGAGATGATGTAAGAACTTTTTGAAAGTCAGAAATTGGTGGCCCGTCAATGGGAAGGAACTTGCACTTTAATTAAATCTAGCAGTTTCGTTGACACCAAAAAAGAGCAGAGATCATTTTAAACTGTGTTAACTCACCAGGATAGATTTACTCAAAATATTTCATCACATTGATCATAAGTCCAAGATTGCCTTGAACTTTTAGGGGACTTTCTCACCTAATTTGCATTTGACCATGGTCCAGCTCAACACACCAAAACTTTGTCCAACCAAAAGAGGTGGTCTTGGTCGAGATCAAACAAACCATCATTTGGATCATATACAGTGTGAAAACACTGTTTTGCATAGTTTGGACTTTTGATCCAATTGCAGGAAGTTGAGACAGCATTAAACAACGTAAGAAGAGAACAAGTGAAAGCAAAGTGGCTCGCAGGATTGCTTGTGTCTGGACTTGCCTTTCATATATATATGAAGAACGCAGCGGGAGATTCTTCGCTCGGACACATTCACAACAACACAGAAATCTCTGGAACGTTCAGTGAGGGATGGTGCATTAGTTTCTCCTACGAGTATCGCACTGCTTTTTCATCCTGAGATATTTGTTTCCTTTAGTTTGGTCTTTTGATTTTTGCAAAAAAAATCTTGGTTCCTGCAAAGGTTCCTAGTTCCTGGGGAAAGTGCTTGTGGTGGAATTGCAGCTTCGCTGTTTCAGAGATTGATCTTGAATGTCCATGACAGGCACAACATGCAGGGCAAACCCTGTCCTACCCCCCTTCACTGAGAACTGATCCAGGACCACCACAACTGAGAAGCTGGCATCTCAGCATATTTCCAATCATTGAAGGTGGTTTGCTCTGTTTTTGTAAAGGAGCTGGGAGCCTGTGGTCAGGTTACATTTCACATTCCACAGTTTAGACATTCTGTTTTATGGATTATTAGTGTAATTAATTCCATCAGCTCCGGGGAAATCCCTCATTCGTTGCTGTCAACATTCTTACACTCTTAGCCATGAGGATTTATGCAACTAGCTAATGATTGATCTACAACTACCTTCAGGCAATGGATTTTCAGATTGTCTCTTCTTCAGAATAAGGCAGCTGTTACAAGCTAACTGTGCCCTTTCAGGATCCACTGGGCTCCCCCACTTTAACAACTACTACAGGCCACTCCCTGGAACTCCCTGATCATGTTCCTTACATTGCAGGTCCATTTAAATCTTTAAGAATGACTTAAATCATTCAACAAAGAAAGGAGCAAAAATGTGTAAACTTCAGTGTCTTCAAAAAGCAAGAAAAGGCTTCTTCCTTCCAGCACCACAACAACATTATGACAGCAATCGCTACAATAAAGGTCTAGTATTTGTGAACTATCACTCAAATATATATATGAATGTTGCACGTATGGGAAAGAGGGGAGCATGGTGCTTTCGTGTCATCTGACACCAGTGAGTCTAGGAGCAGAGGGCTCAGTCAAACTATCAGCCACTGGAACACAAGTAGGGGACGACGTACCGTAAGTGAAGTACCGGCAATGACTGCTGTGATCTCCCGCTGGAACATGAGTTTTAATCCCGGGGAAGCAGCTAGGGATTCCCCTCTTTTCTTCCTCCCAACAGTCCACCAGGCTTCTGGTTTTCTGCTGGTTCCCCCTCTGCTCTGGATGGAGACGACGTCCTCACCGACGGGAGAAAACAGGCGGGACTCCAGCGTCAGCGCAAGCCGTCTGACCAATAGTCTATCTGTACGGCAACAGTGTACTGCTTTAAACCAATCAGGTTCAGCTCCCAACTCACAGCTCTGCGATAATTGGCTGGTTGAGCAAGGACCGCCCTGATGAAATTACTACGGGAGAGGACGAGAGTGAATGTAACGTGATATATAATAAAATATATAATCATACATAGAAAATAGCCAATAAACTCCTTTAGCAGATACTCTTTTTTTATTTACAGAAGTAAATTAAAGTTAAAGTTAAATAATTTTCTACTAGTGAACAATCTTTAATACATTATCTTATTACTTTAGCCGGATTTAACATAAAATGGCACTCCTACTGAAATTATTATCCCTATTTTTCAAACAAACAGATTCAATAGATCTTACAACTTAAACAGACTTAACATAAAACAACTTCTTAACTCTTCAGTATTATGTGAATTTGATAATCTGGGACAGGTAACTTGCTAATCTGAGACACTTGTATTATTTAAAGAAGGACCTTGCTTTGTGCAGGCAAAGCTCAATATTACCATGAAAATTGTATTATCATAATACCAAAAATGACTAAGAAAATGAACAAGATATATTATTCATAGAACTGTCATTAATTAATTTTAACATGTTAAAGTCAAATTATTTTTCATAAAGAAGCCTATTTAAATAAAGAAACATTCTTATCTATTAAAATGCAATCAACAGCAAGCAACAATAACAGATTATTCATTTGGTAATTCACCATACTATTGGATCCACTCCTTGCAGGTGAGAAACTCATCATTATTGATCAGCCCATCGTCCTCTCCACAGATCACAGGACAGACTCTTCTGTGCTTTTTGGATCATCATTGTCCTAGAGAGCTAACTGATTATCTGCTGCTTATCCGACCAGACAATCAGTCTAAGCAGACAGGGACATACTCTATTTACCATTAACTCCCGCCTGTCAACTGCAGATCATTTGCTACATCTTTTTAGTCTGTTTTTTCACTGCAGGAAGTCCCTACGTGCAGATTTCCCCATTTAAAGAACTGAAATGATTGTCCCAGATTACCCAAAGCATGCTGTCCCACATTACCTCATTGCTTTAAACATCAATTAATCCATTATCTTCTCCGCTTATCTTTGAGGGTCACATAGGGAGCTGGAGCCAATCCCAGCACACATTGGGTGAAAGCCACAGTACATCCTTAAAAGGACGCCAGTGTTGCCAAAAAAATTAGATACACAATTAATAAATTATTCAAGAATGACTGACTAAGAGCATATTCCCTACACATACTGGCCTGGTTGAATTTTAATGAGGGTTGTCCTAATCTTCAGAAGTTGCACAAGTAAAGGGCTTTCTTGTGTTTCTTAAAGATGTTTCATCTCTCATCCAAAAGACCTCTCGGTTGTTGACTGAAAAGCCTTTTGGATGAGTGGCGTAACATCTTCAAGAAACACCGAATAGTCCAGTTGCGGTTGATCACTGATTCAACTTCTGAACATACCATGACCTGGATGACTGGGAATCTACACAAATAGGTCATGCTTTTGATCCTCCAGAAGTTTGAATATTGATTATCTGCTTTTAGTGCACATTCATATAATTTTATTATAATTATAATTTGTAACCAAATATTTCGTTATTTTTGTCTGTAATCAAGTACCACTCTAACATTTAATTAGTCACACTAAACATCTTAGCGGACACCAGCTGTTGACAACAGAAACTTGTGAGAATAATTTAACTAAAACATGTTTGTCAAATGCATTACAAAATACAACACTGGTGCCCCCTGATGGCAAACCAAGGATAGTGGTCGACTCCGAGAATTGTTCATACTGGATTCTATAAATGCATTCCAAAATCTATATATGGCTGATGGTCCATGTCAAGTTTGATGTTCATAATAAAAGCAAAACACCTTGCATAATGACAACTTTGTGAAATGTCAAATCTTTTACGCTGAAATTATGTGTGGTCCCTAGAAGGAGTTAACCAAAGTTAACATTTTTTGATCAGATAGTGAGTTCCAGGACTTTCCTCATTTGAACATTAAAATGTAGACTTTACATAATGAAAGTCATCAAAGTTAACAAAATGCTTATATTTACTTGTGATGCTGCAGTGATGCTGCCTTCAAGGCCCAATCGTAAAGACTGTATGTCCAGATGCCAGGTGGTTAAACCACAGGACATATGAGAGAATAAAGTAATTTCTTATCGTCTGAAGAGACATATTTATTTCAAATCAAATTAGCAAAACTTTGGGCTCAAATAATGTGGTGTTGGTGTCTCATGTTCCATGAAATTACAGCAGACTTTTCATTGGCTGGAGGTTCAGTCATGATTCAGAAATTCACTTGATCCAGCCTATTTCCTAACTCACTCTAACTCATGACATGAAGAGTAATGTTTTGTGTTTAGAATAATACCTGTGTATGTAACTTAATGCAGTGATCAAAATATCAAAATAAATAAAATGATAACTTCCGCTTGTTCATACCCAGTACACAGTTAGCAGCTCCAATGCAATGTTGTCTCTAAATGTTTCATATTGCAACAAAAAAAATACATATTTAAACTAAAAGCCAAGATGATATTAATAACAATAATACATCTATACATAAGAAACATAAATATAAGGCATTTTCATTAAAAAAATAAATACCTGGTGCAGCACACAATACTAGCTTAAGTATATATATGTGATTTGTCTTTATTTTTACCATTAATAAACTGATGATCCCTCGGATTTGTCTGGTGTCCCTGTTATGAAACTATAAAGTTCAAACTAACTCCAGCTGCAGCTACTTCAATGGTGAAATATTACTTATACACTGCAGTATTAATTATCTAATAATTAGTCAGCGGGACCAACCAGTAACTTACCTTAATACTCTATACTACAGTTTCTCTGCTAAAATGTATATTCTTATACTCGAGTGGGATTTGTCATCCAGGACTTACTGTACATATATTTATTTGATATAGTGGATAAATAAGTAAATACATTGTCCAACACAACATTAAAGGGAGACCAGAACCAGTAATAAGTAAAATGTTAATAGCAAATCATTATTTTGATTAGAAGGTGTTTTTTTTAATACAGCCATTTTAATTTTGGATGTTTTTGTCATGTACCTTGACCGGGGCATTAAGGTCAAATTATTTTTTTTTAAGGATAAAGTTTGCAAATTGTTTTCATTAATTACAACCAACTTTTGGGCAGTAAATATTTTTTGTAATGATTGATAGGATAAATTAATTATATCGTATCACAAATGTACATGTTGTCCTATAAATTATATGGACACTGTATGGATTGCTTATGGTACTGTGCCAGCACAGGATTTGGGAGTGAGGAATTGTAAACTCACTCAATTCAGTTCATGTGAGAGACATTTAATACAAACTCAATAACTGAATGCAAAACCTGTCATAAGCTTGTTTGCCATCTTCAAAGTTTGTTTATACGTTTTTGGTTCAAATAAATGATGATGTCCAGATGAGAGGTTGCTGTTGTTATAACAAGAAGAGAAAGATGTTAACTCGGGGAAATAGCTGAGACGCTGTAATCACATAGATAGAGTGGTTGTTGACACATGGCATCAAGTGGCTGTTATTTCCCTCCTCTCTGACGTCCCGGAACAAACAGGAGCTCTCTTGCTTATGGTTTTAGCTTCATCAAACTCATGCAATTGTGACAGCCTTCAAGTTAAAAGCAACATAGACTGTATATATGGTTAGCATATGATGATGGGTATGAATGTTAAGTTATTAAAGGTAAAACTATGAATACCGCAAGGTGGTACTCCTTCACAAGTAAAATTCACCCATTGAAAATCTTACTTAGAGAAAAGTGTAACCATATTCAAACTGATAATCAGATGTGAATTAAGTATCCATACTGTTCCTGATGACTTGATTATCTGAGAGTTGAATTATTGTTAGTTAACTAATTTTTTCTTCTCAATTGTATATACTGATAGTTAGTACAGTCTGTGACCAAGCTCCTCTAATGAATTGTATGTAAGTTTATAGGTTTATTTAAGTTAACACAGGGTCAACAGTACAATGAAATGTGTTGGACAACGAGAAACCGACCAGCTCAGCAGTGCAATAGTTAAATTAAGTCAAATCAAGGTAGAAAGTGGTTACTATAAAAAAAATGTCAAACACAATACAATATTAAAACTCGAAAACATTCAAAGGTGCAGTGTGACATTTAATGCAAATGTAGTGACAAGTTTAACTTATAAAGTAACCAGGAGCTATATTACAGCTGTCTGAAAATCAAAGTAGAGTATAAGTAAAGTATCAGAAGCACAAGAGGATACCACTCATGTAAAATATAAGTACCTTATATGCTTTGATTTACAGTAGTATTCTGCTAAATGCACTTATTTATGTCACAACAGTGGGAAATCATATCTATTTTGTAGTCTTCGCAGCAGGAAACGAATACATAATAATTTCAATGAAAGTGTTCCAGAAGATGACAACAAACGTTTCTGTACTAGCCTTTTATAAACAATAGAATAAAAATGTTAACTTCTGGAAACCCTCCACATGCACGCGTATAAATTTAATTTTGAAAGGATTCAACCGGACGTTAGACTTTATATGTGTCACTTTGATGCCAGCTTGTTAACTGTGTCCTGGTTCTATCCACAGTGAAAACACAGGTAAACGCTCTGGTTGCTTCATCAGCACATTTCATTCACTGGTATTGTATCGTGCTGATTTGACCTCCGCACTAACTCTCTGTTTAGCCTTTTGTTTACTCTCGCACATTTCTCATTTGCCAAAGTTTACTTCTAATGTTAGCCAATGGGGCTAGCCATCAGCTAGCTTAGCACATAGCACAGGATTAGCCCTGCTAACAATAGCAAATCACCTCTACGGCTAATAACTGTGGGTCTAGCAGCCGCGCGCTTTGCTATCCACCATGTGTCTGAATAGATACACAGACACTGTAAATTGTTACGTTCCTTTGTTTAAACTGACAAATAGTGAAGTGCGTGCTGTGCGTTTAGCTCTGGAGCTAACGTGACCTGAGTCGAAGGAACGTCATACCAGACTCCATTTACGGCTTCGAGCGGTTACGGCTACCTTGTTCATCTGCAAAGCCACTTTGCTGTTATCATTTGACTAGAAACACCTTTAACTGTATGACAAGACACTCTTGAATTCGGCTCAAGTAGTTTACTTGAGTTTAAGTGAATTTCCCCACTTTGTGAAGTTGTATAAACGCAGCCAGCGGTTGTAGTACCAGGGCTACGAAACGCTCGACGTTAAGTAACATGGCACCTTGTGCTTTTGTGCCCAGTGGGACACATGTCATGGGGGAGCTGCTTCTTTTTCTCTGAAGGAGACAGAGTGAGTGAAACGAGGGAACAACACGTAGTAATGCAGCGAACTACACGTCCTGGGTGTTCGTCTGTATCAGGTGGGGCAGTAAGCTATGCAGGGGACTGACGCGGTTTGCTCAAATGTAACACGACTAATCGTATCTGCTCAGAATCCATTACAATAACACGCTACTACACTTGACTGCAACTTTGGCCCAACAGTCATGCTATTGTTTAGTAGGCGGTTGTCATTCAGCATCAATATAAACTGTGTTCCTTTAGGTTAGCTTCACTTTGATTAGCCTACACGATCAGGTAGATTGTCACTAACTGTTGTTAGTTACCTGTCATGTGTGGCATTCCACTAACTGAATGGAATGAAGCTTAGCGGTCTTCAACTTGTTGTCATTGTACATGAATACTGGTGTGAGGCTAAAGCTAGCCTGTTATTGTAGAGAGGGAAGTCTAGTGTTTATAGGCCCCACACAAATGACAGGGTGAGGTAGTGGGGATCGTCTTTATTTTGACTTGTTTCCGCGCATTGTGTCACTATATCCAGAGAGTCCCTCCCATTGTTGCAGTGTTTGTGAATGTGCCCATGAGCAGAGTTGCTCTGTGCTGCGCTGACATGTTTCTCTCTGGCGGCATGTTCAGACTGCTCCTGCCCCTCTCCAAACACGTGGTGGACTCTTGTTGTCTGCTGTTGAATTTGTCTTCCTCTTATCTAGACAGTATTCTGCAGACACTGCTCATTACTGGTGGCTGGTCAGGCTGTAATCTCATGGAGATTTTCTACCAATTCTGTTTTTCTATGAATGTGTAGGTTGTGATCAGGACAAATGGAGACAACAGCAGTGTGTGACATTGATGTGGCGACCAGGAGAATAGTGGGAGGCAGTGATTCTCCTACCGACCTGGACAGCTCTTGTCAGGTAAACACTCTCAACATGTATTGTTATGTGTGATGTATTATGTTTCGTTATTTGTCCTGCTACTACTACGCTACTGTCAGTCTTCCTGTTTTCTAATGTCGTGCAAATAGCAAGAGTAGCAGGATTACAAAAATGTTTTTGTGCCAAAAACAAAGTGACACTTTTTCACAAAATCCTTTTGGCTAAACCACAACATCAGGACCAACACAACATGCATGATTGTCCATGTCGGCCTCACTGAAGCCGTTTTCAGACAGGACCTTTGGAGGAACAGAGTGGAAGATTCTCTGCTCAGCTGCGTTCACAACAGCATCGGCTTCTCCTGAGTGTCTACGGACTTTACAGTATACTGGGGGACCGGGTGGATAAAGTCCACAGAAACTTCAAGGGTCTCACTTGGACATTTGAGTTCACACCTACAGCCTCTGCAGAGAAAAGTTCAGTGCATGTCTGAAAGCGGCTTGGGAGACTAGGGTTGTCACGATACCAAAATTATGACTTTGATACTATACCTGCCAAAATATCACGATACTCGATACTTACGATACAACAAATATGATACGATACCACAAATACGATACGATACTGGTATATTTATCTATGATAGTAACAAATAAAACATCTGAACGGTTCCCTTTTTTACCAGCTTGTTTCTGCCCATCTTTTTGAACAATTAACAAATGGCATTCATATTAGTATGAGCCTACAGCGAGATATTAATGAAAACTACATGATGACATCATAGCATTGATTATACACGGCTATGTAGGCCTATTGTCCATATCTGACTATATGTCTACATAGTTATTGCGATAAGTATGAGTTACATAATTTTACAGATGCATGTTTGATGTGAAAAAACCTTAAAGCTATGTGGGTTGGGTACATTAAAGATGGAGACATAATTAAAGGGCAATTTCTCCCCTTTATTGAAAAACAACAATGAAAAACATGCCACCTGAGCCATCGAGTGGGGGCGGGGTGTGTGTGTGCGCGCCCAAACAGCACACACGCCCTCTCCTGTTTTTTTCATGCTGGCCTGATACGATGCAGATTTGACTAATTAACGTGACGTTCCCTCACGTTACCGTTCAACATATGAACACTGCACAGGGAGCCACTGCAGAGAGGCTGAAGAGCTGCGGGTTGTGACCCCTGGCTCTGGCGAAAGAACAACTTGTTTTAGTGTTCCGCCGTTACAGAGATGCGGACGTCAAAACATTAGTTCTCACATGTCCCCCTCCCGGTCAAGCGCCCCAACTGTTATGTCTACGTCCGGTCGCGCCACACAGTTTGAGAGAGAATCACTTTCAACAAGCCGAGGACGGTCGGAGAGCTTGTGCACATGAGGCCATGTCTCCCCTGAGATCACTCGCTGTGAGTGAGGGCTGCTTGTTGCATGTGTGAGAGCTGGGCAGCCCCGCCCCTTGCAGTCAATGCGTGCAGGCGGCGTGACAGGGAGCGGAACAGTGAGTGCGCTCTGATTAAGTGCTACTTTAATGAAGTACCAGGACTAATAATATGAAAAAATCGTATCGTTTTTAACTTAAGGGTACGGCGGTACCTTTCTAGTACCGGTACACCGTGCAACATTATGGGAGACTGTAAAGGATACTTCAGTGGTCAGCTGTTTTGTGTTTTTCACTGGCTGTTGCTCCGTCAAAATAATTTCATATCAGCAGTCAGTATTATGCCATTAAGGAGTGCAACTTCTTTCTGTTGGACACAATGAATGTGTGAGGTCTCGTGACAGGTGTTTGTTGAGTTCTGCCTGCCTGCTGACAACTAAATTCCTATCATTAACACCTAAAGCTGGCAAAATTAGGTTTAAATCAAGAAGTGTCCGATCAAAAAATACCAGACTTGAGACAAGGGGTGGGCGACACACTGAATATACTCAATATATCGCAGCTTGTTCCACGTGAGATGTACAAAAGGACTATATCGCGACCATCGAGTACAAATGGTCACGTGAATGCTTTAAGCCTTCAGCATAAAATTCAATTTGGAGTTTCGCTTCTCTTGCTCTCTTCTCATGACCCTTTCACAGCAGACAGCTAGCTCCCCCGCCCATCCAGAAAACTCTCCTGCCTGGATGTATATTTTTGTATCAGGAGGGGAGGGAAGAGAGCGTGGAGAGAGCGAAAGAAAGTAAGTGAAGAGCCCCAGCGAGTTGATGAGAGTTCAGAGACGGTTATTGACAGTTTGTTCATATTCTTTGTGAACGAAGGAATCAGTTTTAATGATGAACGTGACTGACGTTGTGTATGTGCTCAGAGTAAGTTGGAGTATACACACACACACAAAGGTCCCAAGACTCCGCCCCAAATTAGGGCTGCACGATAATGGGAAAAACTGCGATATGTGATAAGGTTGTTTAATATCGTGAAGATATGACTTAAGATAAATAAACAAACTGTTCCTGCTACGTACGTAGAGATCACGGACCGCTTTACAGCCGGGAGAAGTTATCATTGACAAAAACCCTTTCAATCATCTGACTATCTTTTATTTATCATCAGCCCTAATACAAATGTCATGTGTGGATAAAGATATCAGGAATATAAATATCTTAGTGCTCTGCTTTAGAAGCATGATGGCATCACCTCACAGACAGATGGAGCCACCCGGCCATGCGTGAAAATCCACCTGTACGAAGCCTCAGACCTGTTAGGAAAACTGAGGGTGGGTAAGAACTCATACCTGCTGTGTGTGTGTTAACAGGAAGAGGTTGCAGCGTATGATTTGGGCTTGTGCTGCGCTGAGGAGGAGAGAGGGGAAACTCCAGGCAGAGAGGATAGTCCCAGTGATCTGGGGGAGGCAGATCTTGATCCTGGAGGAGACCCCAAGAGTGGAGAAGACAAGGCCTTTGGTACAAACACTCTCGTCATTACATACTGTATGTGTGATATCACCTTTTTTGGGATTTTTGTGATGTTTTGTTAACACCCGAGTTATATCCCTGTTAAATTGACTGTAAATGTATTATGTACGTGTCATTACCCGTACAGACCAAGCCCACACTGTAACATACACTGTATTTGAAAAGAGTTGCACAGGAGAGAGGGGTCCAGTTATACTGGATTGGTCGGGTCTCTAGGGCTTTCTGATTCTTTCTGAAAAACACATTCTATGTACTTACTTAGCTTTAGTTTTCCTAGAAAATGATTAAAACGTCATTCCAAAATATTTTGTGTACATTCAAGTAAAAAATTATTTTCTTTATTCAGACAACTTATATTGTAATCAATATAACATGGCTAATACAATAGTTGTCTGATATCCTCAGTCTTTTTTCTATCGGAGTAATAAATAGGTGACCAGAATCTGCCTTTTGTTAAGGATAATGCTTTGGATCTTTTTATGAAGGTTGTCCAAATTACTTATCTGTCCCAGTCCTTTTTTTAATGCTGTTTCCACTGACATCCCATTACTTTTAACAGAGCTTGTATTGACAGGAAATTATAATAGTTAGCTCATCAATTTAAACAATGATTTTAATAATTTAGCTCCATATTAGCTTTTCAAGGTTTTGTCGAAGGTGGAGCAATTCAATATAATAATTAAAAAGAACGAGCAATCTTTGTTGCCATTGTCTGAGCTTCGACATCATACTTTTTTGGTGTTGCAATAACATCCGAGACATACAGGCATGTTGGTTTACCTGTCACCACTTTAGTATCAGGTTGTAGGTTCTTAGGTGGTTGTCTTCTCATTGGAAATCTACTTGAAAGAATTCTCCTGAATTTTTTCTGTTATGGTTTATATTCCAGGGAAGGAGGTCGCTCTGTTGATGCAGGCTCTGAATTCTCTGGCCACTCCTGAAGAGAAACTGGCTGCTTTGTGCAAGAAATATGCCGACCTGGTAAGCATCTGATTTTAAAACAAATAACTTCTGTTCAGTTCTGTATCAGAAGTAGTCCCTGCGCTATGGAGAGTTTTAAAGACCAAAACTTAATATATACATATATATTTATAAATGTATTTATTAATTTGTTATACTTTTATTTATTTATTTATACTTTAATTAATTAATTAATTTATACCTTATCCGTAGCATAACTTGCCGGACAGAACAAAATATAACCGTCAACTTCATTCATTAAAAGTTTGGGGGCGGGTTAAAGGTTCTGATTGGCACAGAATATCTAGTATATATATATATAGTGTCTGCAATTGAAGTTGACAATTTTATTTTGTTTCTTCCAGCAAGTTAAGCTATGGATAAATAAGTTTGAATAAATAAATAAATAAAAATATAAAGAAAAGTATAAATAAACAAAAACATTAATCAATACATTACATTTAGTCATTTAATACAATAATTATGTATTTATATAATTATTTATGAATTAAGTTTTGGCCTCCTTACAGTACATACTTGCACACCTGAAAACACATCACATGACTTCTCACGTGCAAATGTCATGTGCATCCAGTGTAAACACGAAGCTGATCATGTTCTCTGCATTTGGTTGCTTAATTGCTCAAAATACTACAAATGAAGAACAGCCATTCTGAAAAGTGCTTGGATTTTCTTTTCTTGGACCATTGATATTATGCTTTCCAACACTTAACATCTGCCACTGGTAGTCAAGGCTGATGCTGTTTTGTTTGAACTATGAGGGTGATCAATCAGGGAAGCATATGTTGTGACTGATAAGCTTAAACACAACTCTGTAGATTTAAAATTTAAATGGGGTCAGCAACATTCAAAAGTCTATTTTAGGGGCTGGAAAACTCAAGAGTAGTTTGGATGCAAGATGTTAACAAAAGTGATGCGCTTTAAAACTACAAAGTATTTGTGTAGCTGTAGGCTCAAACTGCAGTCAACTGTTATTTTTTGATCATGAGAATATAGAAAAAGGCAGTAAGGTATGATTTAACAACTGACCTGACAAGTTGTCAACTTAAAATCCAAACGAAGAAACAAATGGAACAACCTGTGGAATCTTTTATGTTGTTTACCTGGACAAAGTCCAGCCAAATACTAGGTTTTTACCTTGTCTGGTGAAAACACAAACTTAACTTTGTCCGGATATCTACTCAACAAGATTCATTAAGATTTGTTCTGCGACATTGTTGGAATATCATGCTTTAATTGCTGCCCCCTTTTTCAAATGCAACATGCACAATCTAAAAACGGTTATTTCCCAAATCAATGTTGCGTGATTGTTTTAAATTCAAGAAAGTATAAAAAAAAAACATGACCCTATTTCACAATGATGTGAATCTTTCATTGTATGTGTGTTCAGCTGGAGGAGAGCCGCTGCATGCAGAAGCGACTGAAAGCCCTGCAGAAGAAGCAGTCTCAGATTGTGAAGGAGAAGATCCACCTGCAAGGGGAGCACAGCAAGGCCATCCTGGCTCGCAGCAAGCTGGAGAGCTTGTGCAGGGAGCTACAGAGACACAACAAAACTCTGAAGGTACAACTCAACCCACTGCAGCCATACTCATCTGTGTCACTCTTAACTTTTTATCTTGTCTCGACAAACCGCACACACATTATTGCTAAAGCATCAGGAAGATGAACATATCTTTAATCAGCGTGCATTCAAATAGGAGTTTACTGTCAATATAATGTATAAAACACTGAATAAATGTGTTTGTTTCAATGAAAAGGATACTATTTTAATTCTTGGCACTGTCAACTTTAATATTGTCTCTCTTGGGCAATTTAGCCCTCAGATTGTAATAATTCTTTTCAAATTTACCTCTGTGTCTCACGCTTCTCTTTTCTCCTCGTCTCCTTAATATCCCCTCAATGTCCACACCTGCCACCTGATAGGATGAGAATGCTCAGCGGTCCAGGGAGTACGAGGAGCAGCGGAAGGAGGCCATGCTACACTTCCAGATGACCTTGAGTGACATTGAGGTGCAGATGGAGCAGCACAGCTCCCACAACACCAAACTGAGGCAGGAGAACATGGAACTGGCAGAGAAGCTGAAAAAGCTCATCGAGCAGTATGAGCTCAGAGAGGAGGTAAGATAACAACTGTAGTCTGTTGTGGCTATGGCATCAAGTACAAACCTGGGCAGTCATACCTCATCATGTGAGGTATCAATTTTGGTATTGATAACTGACATATGGGCAGTGTATCACTGCTGTGATTGAAAACGTCCAGCAGTTTAAAAACATTCAGGATAATGATTATTTTATCACAAGTTGTACAGTCTAATGGAGATGTGATTGTGTCCTTGCAGCATATAGACAAGGTGTTCAAGCACAAGGAGCTGCAGCAGCAGCTGATGGATGCCAAGCTTCAGACCATCACAGAGATGATGAAAGAAGTGGAAGAGAAGCAGCAGAGAGAGAGGGACTTTGTGAGTACTGTTTTAATTATATAGGCTGTATAAGCACAATACATTAATTGTGGTAGTCGTTAAAAAATCAATGAAATTAAGATCTTAAATTGACCATAAACTGGCTGTAAAGTCTTACATTTACAGGCGGTGTTTTTAAGGTGAATAGGAAAATTGTCACGCACAGTGTCCTAACATAAAAATCTATTTAAAACTTTAGCCCTGAGACTGCCAGTTTTATTTTTCTTATCACCAATCCCAGATGGGTGTTTATTTCAGATATACAAACAGACCAATAATAGCCTAATAATAATAGTATCAATAACAACGGTAATAATGATAATTGTAAAGGAACAGGATATTCACTACAAAAAGAATGTATGTATATATATTATATATATATATAAATATATATATAATGTAAAAGTAAATACATTTTTCAAAGAATGCTTTTTCTGGGCACTCTGTAAGGAAGTGTTACTATAATGGCGCCTTGTCTTCAAACTTGACTAGAAAAAGCAAAAGACTTAAAACTCAAAATCAGTAACTCACTTAAGCACCTAAGAAGAACATTTTGCGTAGGAAATAACTACAGTGTCCAGGAACACGTCACGTTTTGTGTGGTTTCTTTTTGCAAAGCAAACCAAAGGCAATGGTGTCCGCTGTCTCTCTTGCCCTGGTAAAAAACCATGACCCCTTGCTGGTGCCTGGCTGCCTATGCCCACCGAACCATACATTTTATATCTTGTGCTCAGTACCTTTTATAAAAAAAGAAAAGCATAAACTAACTATAAATAAATAAAAAAATATGACTCTTATTCTAAAGGCATAATCTAAATAAAACTGAAAAACAAATGTTTCACTATTAAACTCTAAAGCCAACAGTAAACAGCTCCAACAGGTACCCTGACTCAATTTTATTATTCTGATATCGTTTGAAGCTTATTAGTTTGGAGAAATTCTCTTCTAACAAAGAAAATGTTTTTACATTTTTGGGGTCTTAAATTTAATTTATTGAGGTCTTTAAAGGGTCTAAAAAAACCCAGTAAATTTGACTTTAAAAATTGTGCAAGAACATTTTCAAAATGTGCAGCCTGTGAGAGCATTAGAACTGACTGTGCTGTTATGCTTCAGCTGCTGAAAGATGCCACTGAGTCCAGACGCAAGTGTGAGCTAATGAAGGAGCAGGAAACACAACTCAAACAACAGGTAAGTACATGCGCACACACAGTCACGCGGTGGATCAGGAACACATTCAATGCAACAACACTGTTTTCCTCTGGGAACATAAATGCTTGGTGTCCAGGGGCTGTGATTGGTCCATGTACGTTCCAGGCAAAATGGAGAGACATTTGCACTTTGTCTACTCTAATACCATTGATCCAGGCTACGTTTACAAACTAACAAAATGCTGTCTTGTGTTTACCTTTGTGCACATCAGTTCTCACAGCTCTCGTCTTATCCCTCTTAGCTCTCCTTGTACATGGACAAGTTCGAGGAGTTTCAGAGTACTCTTGCTAAAAGCAATGAGGTCTTCACCACTTTTAGACAAGAGATGGAAAAGGTAAGAATCGATAACCTGTCAATGACAGTCTGACTTCCTGTTGTTTGCCTTCATCCGTCATGACTAACTGTGTTTTAACCTCCAGATGACAAAGAAGATCAAGAAGTTGGAGAAGGAGACAACACAGTGGAAGAACAAATGGGAGAGTAACAACCAGGCCCTGCTGCAGATGGCTGAGGAGGTGACTTTTAAACACACTGTCTTTCTGAGGGTGAATGTCAAGCTGAATATCAGTCTCTGTGTGTAGATGTTAAATACTGATGTGAAATCAAGGAATACTTAGTCAAGCTTAGCACAAAGACTGGAAGGAAACAGCCAGCTTTCCTCCGTCGGACTTCTCATCTAACAGGGCTTTACCAAATAGCTGTTTTCAGTGCTAAGTACATTTTACCAGGCTTAACTAAGAGGGTAAATATGCTCAGTATTACCTGTAAAGTAACTTAAATCTAATGCAATTGAAGTAACTGGGGATCAATATTTCAAATGTACAATTATAATTTTTCTGTGAACTATCCCTTTTAATCCTCCAGGGAAAATGTTTTATTTTCTTTAGCAGAGATATGTCAGTGAATCAACGGCCTGCAGTTTTTGCACACATGAGGGTAAAATTACAAAATAACGTAAGCAATTTAAGATGAATTAATATTCCATTGTTAACGAAAAGAGGATTCTGTTTTAAGTTAAAAAACTGTCCTTTCATTTGAAACAATTTGACAGGATAATTGTTAGGTTAAGGTAAACTTTTTTTTTTTTTTAATCCCAGATGGGCAATTTATGTTACAGCCAGCAGAGAATAAAAGAAAGTAATAATTCTATACTTACACAAAATACAATTTTTAGTCAAGTTTCGATCACTAGTCCACTTGCTTTTTCCAGAGCTCCAAGGCCATAGATATGGTTGAAAGTTCTGACTAAACAATTTGTCATTCAATTCTTTCCACCAAACTGCCCTGTCCAGTGTGAGAAAAATAACGCTAATGAAACATTGTGTTTGTTGTAGAAAACTCTGCGCGATGGCCACTTCAAGGCCCTGCAGGGGAAGTTGGAGCTGCTGGAGAGGCTGTGCAGAGCGCTGCAGAAGGAGAGGAATGACCTGAACAATCGGCTCAGCCTCCTGCAGGAGCAGGGAGACAAAGGGACCACAGCAGCTCCTGAAGACCAGCGACAGGAGCCTTTAGCGGAAGAGCAGGAGGAGGAGGAAGGGGATGGGGATGTGGAGGAAAAGGATGGGGAAATGGGCTCAACACAGGAGACAGAGGGCATTCATCAAGCTCCCAGACCACCTGGACTTGACTACTCTCCGGCTGCTACTGACAAAACCACTACTGCTACAACAAGCAGCCCTCCTGCAGACACACAGGACTGAGCCAACCTATATGTGTGTGAGTATAGATGAGAAGGGTGTGATACTAGGGTTCCACACGCCTCCAGCCTAGTTCCAGAACTAGCCAGACAAACCATCTTCAATGGAGATATAGATTTCCTCTGTTTTTTAAGTCTACACTTGCCTTTGCAGGTTTCTACACAGAAACTGAACTTATATCTTTTTGTGTAATCATTTAAGAAGAATAAAGTGACTTTATCAAAGATTCTATTCTAAGAGCTAGCCCACCTTTAGGTTGGCCGTAATAATTGGCTTTGTGGAGAGCACTTTGTACTCCATTTTCTACCATAAGTGTATTTTCATAAGAAATATCCATGCAATCTAATTGAAGCAGTCCGTCTTTAATTTCGTCAAATGGCCCATCCCTGTGATGTTGCATCTCATCAGAAGTTCTCCAGTGATTCTGTCACAAATGGGTCCACATGCTTTTTTTCATAGGTAAGTGTGTTAGTGTAGCCCACAGTGAGAATGTGATCTGAGGAGGAAGCAGGACCTAGTGTAGAGCAAGCACAATGTAGAGTTGGCTCGTTTGACATCTTCATTGTTGAGATTTTTTTTGTGTGTGTGTGGATAAGGTGGTATTTTGGAACCAGAGGTATCTTGACAAAATGAATCTGTAAATCCATATAAAATGGCTACCTTGACCCACCTGCTACCCATCAACACCAGGACCATCACTTTTTTGTTACAGATTTTCCAATATTTTCTGTTTAGTTATGAGTCTGAAAGCAAAATTCTAAAGTGCACAAGCGGAACAAGCTGCACAGTGTCACTATGACCGACACACCCTGTCATTATACCAGGCTAATGTTGCTTTGCTATCTAAATGGGAGGGCTAGAGAGCTCTGCACATATCTCTCAGAAGACAGTTATTTCATTGCACTCAGTTGTTGCTGTGATTGGAAATTGAATTAGTTGTGTAACAAATGAAAACAGAGAAGTGGAAACCCTGGTTCCTTTTTATCCCCCCCTGCAACTGCCGATTACTAAAGGTAAATGACAGTATGTCACCACAGTCTAAGGATGGTTGATGTAACTTGACCAGGCAGCTACCGTCATGATTAATTTGTATCTAATCCCTTTTTGTTGCTACTGGAGGTTGTGTTTTTACCTAGCAACACCAGTCTGTGGTTTACGCAATATGCATCATCGTATCAACCAGACTCGGTTAAACCCATGTTTCCTCACTAGATTCAAATCAGCATCTCCACAGGCCCTTTTCTTTTGAAACTGATGTCAATACGATCCATCATGCAGGGTGCACAGAGAACAGCTGAGTCAGGAGTAAACGGCTTCATATACCGGCTAATAACTTCCTGTAATTGTGTGAAAACTTAAATCATGCTGGTACATCACAATAAACTGCCTTATCAACTTTGAAGCCTGAAGGTGGAAGAAAACCTGATGATTTGGTTTGAACACTAAGATTTTGTTAAATATCTTACAGAAGCTGTCAATACTGTTTGAGTGTAGTCCTGATGTGTAGGAAACAGATCATTGGCAGGATCAGATGTGTGTAGCATACATGATCTCTGGTTTTCACACTTACTGGAAATTTTATTCTCCTTCACTCAGTCCGGGTCAACACTGATTGCAGCTGCTGTTCCTCAGCAGCTCTGATAACCTAAAAAACATCATTCCTGATGCACAGCATCTTGTTAGGCCCTAAGACAAGTTCCAGTTTGTAGAAATCATGAGTGAATCTGAGAAACTAAAGTGCAATGATTTTTTCCTTCTCATGGAGTAATGTCCTTTCTTAAGTCTGTTTCAGTGTCTGAGTAAGGTCAGCAAGAGTCAGGTTGGGTTGTTTCAAATATTTTTCCTTCATTATGTACTGAACAGTTGGCCTGTTTAACATGTCAATGAAATGTCCTTGAAGACATTGCCTTGCTGTTCAGCTGATTTTCTTACTAATGTTCTCCCAACGCATTTACCTTCACATTTTGTGGACATGTGAACTCAAAGGCTCGGTTGACGTGTGCGTACTTCTCTGGTATCAAGTGGTGGACAGTTGTCACACCCCTGAGCAGCATGTTTCCTCTTTGCCCAGACTGACACTCAGGTAATGTCAGAATCTACCTCTGTAGAAATTGTGAAAGAAGAGGCACGAGTCAGCACCGCTTCAGAGGGCTTTATTTTTACTGAAAAAGCCCACACCCTCTTTGATTGTACAATGTTCTTAAAATCCTGTCTTTCTTTTCAATAAACATTTTGTAGAATTTGCACTCTTTACTATGGATTTATTTCCTTTAACTAAGGAATCAGAGGAGTGAAGATTGTTATGCCTTTGTCAAATTAGAAGTGAGGACAACTGTAATTGAATGAGAAACTTGCTTTAAAAAAGTTACAAATATCTTACTGTGATTTCAGGACACAAAACAGGGTTATTTATAATGTAACAAGAGTAGAGGAAAGAAAGGTGCACTTGTCCAGTCCCACACCTTTCACTCGAGACACTAACTTAGCAGTTTATGAACCTTTAGGAGAAAAACAGGGAATGTTTCTTCACAAGACAGTGATGCGTCAGCTAAATGCAAGAAAAATAACAGCCAACAATAACTCAGGTGGGACATTAAGAAAAGCTGCTGAACACTCCGACTTCAGAGGGATAAGGGTCAGGTACTCATCTATTGTGCAGGTTCTACTACATATTTCTATCTTCAGGGAGCCTCTTTACTGGTTTCCTAGATATTCATGATCCAAATGTAAAATGACACTTATCTTTGCATGAGCCCTCTGACATGAACAGATGAATGGCTCTCAATGACCTACAGTGACTGGCACATTACAGTTTTATGCTCGAAGCACCTTCACCACCAGATCCCCAGACACTGGAGATGGTACTGAAATGGTCGGATGTTGGCCTGCTTCAGAGTACCTGAGCCATGGTGCAGAGTAAAGAAGACCGACTGAATCCATCGGTCTGTTAACAAGTCCACAATGTCTCTGAATCCACACTTTCCATTCATGTGGAGAACAGACGTTTTCATTTTGCACTTGAGTGAAGTAGAGAAGAGGGCATCAGGTGGGGCCAGGTTGGGAGGAGGGGCCGTGCCTCGAGAGAGATTGGTGCAGCACCGGGTTAAGATCCCTGAGCCTCCAGCTCTGATGCAGGGGTGTTGTCTGGTTCCTCATCATTGTAGATGTTCTCTGCCTGGAAAATTGAAATGTACAATACATTTTAAGTGGTCATCAAGACTAGAAAAGCTCTATTTAGTTACAGGCCATTAACAACATAAATAATCTGGCTCACAGTGATGGTTCTGCAACAACCCTTGGTGGATGAGTTTCTTTCCAAACAATCCTAACAATATTTTACTGTCCAAGAAAACCGTTCCCAGAGCTGCAGGTAAAAAGAAGTCTTTATTTCTAACTAGTCCAATTCATGTAGAGCTGATGAATGATGTATTAAAAGGCTATCATGAATGAAAATCAACACTTCACATCTAAAGAGTTGCAGCCTCCTGGCTCCTCCTCCCTGCCTAGTTGTTTCAAGATCTTTAGTAGGAGGCTTTTACCTGGGCAAGCTTTTAAGGTGAAAACATCAAGAAGTGTTTGAGAGGAAATCTCAGAACGAGACGGTGTGTGTGTGTGAGGCTCATGTGAGAGCAGCAGCACTCACCATCTGCCAGACTTGCATGATGTTGTCCTCGGACACAGAGCAAATAACCCAGGGTTCGTTGGGGTTCCAGGAGAAGTCGGAGATTTTGGCGGTGTGGCCTCCGTGGATGAACTGGTTGAAAGAAGATGGAAATGACAGACACGTTAATAACATCTAGGGGGGAAGTGGTTCACTAGAGAGTGAAACCACAGACATGTTCAAACTCCACAAACATGAAAGCTCAGCCCTTTGAAACAGACCAATAACATCTGTGGAGCTATCTAACCTCATTCTATTTTCAAACAATCAGTGATGTGTTGTTTGATTACTGTGCAGGGGCAGCCTGACAAACACCATATTTACATTGCTTGCACAGATATTTGTGCAAGAGAACAATCCTTTGGTCCCTGTGAGAACAAGGACCTGATGATAAGTGAGAGATAGAAATCACACAGTTATCTTGCTTGTTCGGACATTACTTACCAGCAGTTCTGGTGGGCCATCCTCTGCATCTTCTGCCGACTGCTCCTCCCCAATTTTACTAGAGAAACAACAGTTACTCTTCAGTCAACTCTTAGTGCCATGTTTCTAATTTAATAAATCTAATATTCAAAACATTGTGTGACCAGTGTCTATGTCATGATGAATTTATATATATATACATAGACACACGTTGAGGTTTTTACCTGAGATCCCAGACGTTGAGACGCCGGTCGGTGCCACTGGAGGCCAAGATGGTCTCATTGTGAGGAGACCATTGTACCTAATGAGGGGGACAGTCAAATGACAGCAGGTTAATGTAATGCTCAGCTACAATAATAAAATTATCAATCTTTTCATTTGCAATGTCATCCCATATATGGAAAAAACACTTCACAACACTACAGTTTTAAACAAGAAAATTATTAACATAAATCACATAACCTTTAATTCTGGCACGTCATAGTGATGCATCTCAAAGTTAGGATTATCAACCTGCACAGTATGATACAGCACTAAAGCAGACTGAACACAAGTGTCTCAATACACTCCTTGTAGAGGTCTTTACTCTGAGAGCCTTGTTATTTAGTAAATATGAATCCTTAGTGACTTTCTAGTTGTACCTTTGCTGTGCTGCACTAAGCTACGATGATAAGAGCTGTTTATACAGACATGTTTTAGTTTTATTCCTTGGTTAATTTTTGTTCAAGAAACTGTTGAAAAGACGAGCTGCACTAAGTGGAACTGTGATAAGTCACATAAATAAATATATTAGTTTTATGACCGTTATTGCTTTAATGCTTTTATCATCCATCATTGCATTGTACTAATACCATCTTGAATAGTTAGGCAGCCCACAAATCTGGAGAAGACTCACAAAACCATCATCTGATGCTTGTACAGTTATTTTGTCTCCCCTTGGGAGATTGGTTCAAGAAACAGCGGCCCCCTAAAACCCACAGCACTCGCTGTTAGACAGGCAGCTACAGTAAAAGCTGAGGATGGCAATGTTAGTGTTAGCTCTCTCCAGTCAATGACCAGAAGAGTCTGGGCTTTCATGAGCAGTTTCTACACCTCCTGGCTATTATGTTTTCTGCAAGTAAGAAATAGAATTTCATTTTGTATTGTAAAATACTGCTGCATACACTAACAATAGCTATGTGGAGATGTGTGTGTAATGAGTATATGATCATGTCATAATTTTTTATATAAATGTTAGCAGAAGACACTTAACTTTGAACCAGCCAAGTGTTACATTAATAGCAATATTAATAATATCAATAACACTCAGGTTTTGTGTCCAAACACTGTCATGGACAGATTTAAAGTGGCAACTTTCATTTTATATTTCATATTATGTCTGGCTGGCCCCAGGTCATTGGTTACATCAGACGCTGCCTGAGGCAGGAACAATGGTTCATCTTTCAGAATGGTGATGAACCAAAACAAACAGCTAAGCCAATGCCACAATGCAAAGTGTGTCCTGAAGATAAGGGAGTTTTTACAGCCACCATGGCCATCAATATTCCGGGAATCTACATGACTTATTTAATACATTTTACATTGTACATTTAAATACATACAGTGTGGACTATTAATGATACAATTTAACTTGAATTGTGTTTGCAAAACAAACCAGTTGAGGTTACCTGGAAGATTTCATCTTTGTGGGACTCAAAGGAGTGTAGCTTCAGTTTGAGGTTCCTGAGATCCCACAGTGCAACAGTCTGAAAAACAAAGGAAGATTTGCCTTACATATCCCTTACATTTTCTCCTAAGTGATTGATGTCAGCCTAAACCTGGCACAATCCAAATGGGTTTTTGCTTTTTATGTACCTTATCAGCAGAACCAGTGGCAAGAATGAACTCGCTGTATGGGTTGAAGCTCAGACAGTTGACTTCAGCAGTGTGAGCATCTACCGCGTGACTGGCTTTGGATGTGTTATTGGACCGCGTGTCCCATCTGGTGGAGGATAAAGAAGGGTAAGGAGGAGGCAAGGGCATAGCATACACTCAATGAGCATTTAATACAATCAGCTGCACACCTGCTTATTCATACAATTGAGTCCAGTGAAAAACTGATCTCCTGAGATCTTCAGACACAACAATCTCTAGAGTATTTACTCAGCATGGAGCGAAAAACATAACAACTCCAGTGAGCAGCAGTTCTGGGTTGATGAGAGAAGTCAGAGGAGAATGGTCAGCCTGGTTGGAGCTGTCAGAAAGGCTAAGGTCACTCAGATAGCCATTCACACACTTTGCGGTGGATGTTTCTAACAGCGCATCAGGTTCCTCTCCTGTCAGCCAACACCAGAAGAGTGAGGCTGCAGTGACACACTCACCAACACTGGACAGTTGAAAACTAAAAAAACATAGCCTGGTCTGACGAGTCTGGATTTCTGCTGAGGCTGCAGATGGTAGAGTCACAATCAACAGCATGAATCCAGACAACCTACCTTTTGTCAACAGTCCAGGCTTCTGGTGGTAACGGTGTGGACATTTTTTGACTCACTTTGGGTCTAATACCAATCAATCATGGTTTGAATGTCACTGTCCTATCTGAGTATTGTTGCAGACCATGTATATTCAACCCCTCATAGGCACAAGTTTCCATCCTCCAATAGTTTCCTTTAGCTAATAATGCTCCATGTCACAACGTAAATGTATCAAAGTGTTTTCATGAACCTCCATGTGGATGTGGTGGAACAAACGATCAGCAGCATGACTGTGCACTTGACAAATCTACAAAAATGATATGATGTCACGTCAACGTAGAGCAGAATGTCAGAGGAAAGTTTCCTGCATCTTGTGGATACTGATCCATTTGACAAGGAACCTAAGTTGTTTTGAGAGCAAAGGGAGGAACTACCTAATAAAGTGCTCAGTGATTGTATTTGGTAGGAAATAAAACATAACCAGACCATTTGCATTAACCTCTTACATCATGAGCTTCTGGTCGTCGGCCACTGAGCCAAACAGGGATTCATGGAGCAAATGCCAGGAAACATCTTCCACCACTGCTGTGTGGCCTGTGAAGATGGTTTTGGCATCAACAATCTTCCCTTCCTTTGGGCCAGAACCGATGTCCCATAGACAGATGGTCTGGTGAGGAATGAAAGGGGAGCACAGTGTAAGTTTATGTTTTGTACATCCTCTTGCTTGCATTGAACTGGTAAATGCCACAATTTATCATCACAACCCATTTTAAAAATGGGCTGGGCTTTCCACTAGTGCATACAATGTTCAGGTGAGTTAACATAGGCCCTGAAACCCACATGTTACAGTTTTTTCAGTTAGCTATTTCTATCTGTTGATTGTAAAAAGGGGTAAAACCCAGAATCGCAGCTTGTGAAGATGTGATTTGATAATCAATTAATCATTTAAGCAATTTTGAAGATGATAGTCTCACAAAACAAAACTTCACAAGACATCACCTTGGCCTTAGTGAAACTGGAACTGCTCATGTTGCTACCTACTCAGTATAACTAACTAAAACTAATAAACTGGTAGGTGTTAGTTCTCTTCACTTACATGGTCATCAGAGGCACTGAGAAGGTTGCCGCTGAGGTTGGGATTCCAAGAAAGACCATACCCTTCTTTCTGGTGACCTTTCAGTCTCATGTCAGGATTACATTCTCCACTGGGATCTGAAAGGCAGAAATACATTCAGCCTTCACCTAATGATATGCATTTTGCTAAAACACTCTGAAGCAATAGTCATAAGAACATGATCACAGCAGAGCTCCAACCTGGCTTAGGGGGGTGCTTCGTGTAGTCAAAGACCAAAACATCACACGATGGAGTCTTGGTGGCAATGATGAAGGGGTTTTGGGGCATGTAGCGGGCTCGGTTCACCTCTCCCTCGTGGTTGATTTTGATCTCGATCTCTATTTTTCCACTTACTGAACCAAATCCACCAAACTCTGACAAAAGAACAGAATGAGACTGTAATACATCAATTGTTAGAAATGATAAATGTACTGCATTTATATAGCTGTTTTCTAGTCTTATTGAATACTCAAAGCACTTTAAACTACTAGTCACGTTCATTCATTCACTTTTACATATTACATATTATACTACTAAATGTGCGATGATATCTTCCGACAACGTGCATTCAGGGACCATCGAAAAAACTAATGTCTGCTAGCTTAGCTACTTCCTGTGGACTTTTATGAATTTCACATTTTTACAGTAATCTAGAGATTTGTTTGTTGAGAGATTTGTTCCAGCCCTAAGAGCCACAGTCAGACATTGGAAAACTGCAGGTTAAGCTCAATCCCATTTCAGCCCCTTCCCCTTGATTACGAGGGTTATCTTGTCCCTTGAAAAAGAGCTACGAGGGGGAGTGTTTGAAATCTTCCCCTACAAATTGGGACAGCCCTTCAAGAAGCTGTTACATCATCAGTAGTCGTTGATGTAAACAGACACGAAAATGTTTTGCCAGTGATGTTGTTTAATAACATTGTTGTGATCTTAAATAAACCAATGCTATTGTTTGTGACAAACCTATAATATCCTAATAACATCTATTCGAATGCAGATTAATCAATGACATTTGTCATTCATCCGATGGAAATGGAAAAGCTTGGATGCTCTGCATTATTACACATATAAATCAAAAGCTTACAGCTTCAGGCTGCTAGCAGGGGTCTGTAGACAACCCTGACAGGAATTATGCTACATTTGTAGATCTCTCCAGTCTTGCCGATGATTCACAAAGCATTCTGGAAAATTCTGAAAGCCTAGTTGTGTGGGTCTGAAAAATATCAGTTTCTAGGGCTTTGCGGCCTTAATACTTGCCACTACCCCTCCATCCCAACAAGAATCGGGACACCCTACTCCTACACATGGACACACAAAACGGAGGAGAAGGGCTAAGGGGTAGAGAGAAGGGGTGAACCTGGATTGGGCCGACTGCTCATTTAGTCTTTTACATTTTCCTTGAGGGATTTTGCAACATGATGATGATGATATAGATTACTGTCTGATGATAACTGTTTTTATTGCTGCAACAATATCAGCCAGTAGCTGCTGTGTGATAACACAGAGCCTTGGCAGAGAAAACACACTCCAGTTCTGAATGTAGATTTCTGCCTCTAATCGTTTCACTGTCGCTGTCTCCCTCCATTTTACTCAACAACGTTGCTAGTGATCCAAACGTACAACCAAATCCCCTGATAAGGGAGACAATGTAGGCCATCGATGCATGCCCTGTAAACTAACCAGCACATTAACATAGGACCAGTGCAGACTACAAACTTAGATTTGACTGTCTGAATTGAATTTCTGAGAAGGGTAATGATCACATATGAGCTGCTGCAGACAATGTCCATTTCACCAAATCATTTCATTAAAGCCCAAAACAAATAGCACCGTTTGTCAGTATGTAGATATGCTATTATTAATATATTTTAAAAAATAAACAAAAATGATCATATGGTAAAGATACTATAACATTTGATTGTAAAATTTGGTATCTCTAGACAAAACAAATACAGCCATCTGCAGATGCGCCACTATGTATTACATGACACAACCATAATTGACAAGCCTAAAGTATCCCCTATTGAGAAATTGATATTTGAAGCAGCTGGAAGGATGTCTGTCAGTTTATTTTATAAGACTCTGAGTATGTCATCACTGACTGATCTGCGTGACTTAAAGGAACCTTGGAGAAGGAACTTTCTTCACAATTTACTTTGAAAACTGGGAAGATCCATTTCAGATTGTAATCGCACCAAAGCAATGCAATTTAGGATTATACATAGATTGCACATTTCTCTCAATCATCAACATTATTTTAATCCATTAACTCACTGTCTTTGGTCATGCTGTAAACTACAAAGGTATTGGTATGATGTTTTATCTGAAATAAAAAAATATTGGATATTGTGCTGAGATGGACCCAGTGTCCCTCATTCTGAGATGAGATGTGACTCTGAATTTGTAATGGCTAGTCTGGCAAGTGTTGCGTTTCCAAACACTAGAGCAAACCTTTTCAAGTAATAACACAAATTGAAATTATGCATCTGAATATGACTCCTTTAAAAGACATATCACGTAACAGTTCCTGTACACAGGCATTGGCATGTTGTAACTGTATAAAATACAGAATCTAACTGCTAGCCAAGACAAAAAAGTAAATAGTAAATAGTTATTCAGCTAACAATGACTATTGGTAGTCGAAGCTGATACCAATCTGTTGTGCCTGTTTTTGCCTGTCCAGACTCAAACACAACCATGGATTTCAAATTAAAACAAGACCAGCAGCCTTTCCTAAACTACTTTGAGGGCTCAAAAGGTAGTGTGTTTAGTATAGTTTTATAGACATAAAAGTTGTAGAAGTGATACCAATACCAAGTCATGAATTTCAATACAGATACTTTTCTTTAAAAAATGGGTTAGAAAAATTAAGGGGATAAATTTGTCATAGCAGTGGGTTTAATTAGGTTGTGAGGCTATCAGTAGTGTGTAAGCTAATCCTGGGATTGAGCTTCATAACCATGAAATGCCAGATTTACAATGTAATTTATGCTCATTATTTCAATGCTTAATAAAATTCAAGTTCATCTGTTAATTGTTTTCTTGTTTGTTTGTATTCATGCATGTGGGTTATATATAATTTGGATTATTTGGAAGATTAAGATTATAACTTTTTAAGTTTAATAACATAACCCTAAGCTGTTCCGCAGCCAATGTGCGCCGGGCATCATTCATAAAGTACCAATACTCATAAAAGAAGGCATCTGTCGTTTTTAACGGCTGGGTATCAGAATGCCTTTCTGGTATCGGTATAGCGTGCAACACTAGAAGTGATGCAGTTTAAAACTAAAAGGTACTTGTTTGGATGGAGCCTACTTCTTTGCCCTCTTTGTTCTGATATGGATGATGACTAGCTGTATTTAGCATCAAGATTAGTTTTTTACCTTAAAATTGTTGTGGCCACATTAACAAACTTGTACATACATACGGCAACACACCAAAGAAACAGAGAGTCTTCATCACACACACACAGCTGGGCGCCAATCAACATACCTGCTGGAAGAGAGAATATCACAATTTCAGTATACAGACTAAATGAAAAATGGCTTGAGTGCAGCCTCATTAATTATGTTAGACAATTAAAAACTTTGCAATTCTCAAAAGAGATATATATCTCTACTATATTAACAAAATAGCAAAAAAAAAATCATGTGTGTTTTGTTCTGATCTTTATTTAAGAGCGTGGTCTTTTAGTTTGCAAGCAGGACTTTCACTCAAAACCCTGCTCTCACACTCAAATATACCCCGCTTGTGCTTAGATTGCCTGCACTTCAACTTCAGCGCCTCTGTTCACACTCACGCTTCTTGTCTGTTAGTGTGAAAAGTTGCTCTTAGTTTTTTTTCTTCTGGTATTGGATTTTTTTGCAAAAAATCTGTCAAAATTCCCAAACCAATAGTGTAGTGATGTTGAATGAAATTGTCCCACCTTTGCTGTGGTTACTTTATCTGTTGCTGCTGTTTCTGTGTTTTTATACTTTTGAGCAATAGTGTTCCCATTAAGTTACAAAATACGAGATTTGTGATTTGATTTTGAGATCTGCTCCTTCATGATGACTAGCTTTTAACATGCGGAACTCCAGCTAGATGAAGGTGACATTATTTTTTCTTCACACACACCGACAGGACACCAGTAAAAGACATAATACTAACACACCAACACACAATAAGGCGAGACAATTTCACTTGTCAAGACCAGGCTACTTCTTTTTCCAAGGGAAGGGCTCTCCCACCCTTACCCTGACCTTACTATCACAATTGACAACTCTGTGGTAGCCACCCAGACTGCAAGGAAGTTGGGTGTGACACTCGACAAGTCAACTCTCCCTTAAGGCTCTCTACTTAACACAATCAATCTGTCATTATCATCAGGTTATGTACCACAGTCTTTTAAAATAGCTGTAATCAAACCCCTACTCAAAAAACCCACCCTAGACCCAGAGGTTTTAGCAAATTACAGGCCAATATCTAATCTCCCCTTCCTATCTAAAATCTTAGAAAAAGTTGTAGCCAATCAGCTGTGTGAGTTTCTCCAGGAAAATAATATATATGAAGACTTTCAGTCTGGGTTTAGAACCAATCATAGCACAGAGACAGCCCTGGCAAAAGTCACTAATGACCTTCTAATAGCTTCAGATCAGGGACTTGTGTCTGTCCTCGTTCTGTTAGATCTCAGTGCAGCATTCGACACAATTGACCATCAAATTTTATTAGAGAGACTAAAACAGTTAATTAACATTAAAGGAACGGCCTTAAACTGGTTTAAATCTTATTTTGCTGATCGCTCCCAATTCGTTCAAATCAATGATGAGTCATCGGTGCGCACCAAAGTTAACCATGGTGTCCCACAGGGGTCTGTGCTCGGCCCAATTTTATTCTCATTATATATGCTTCCACTAGGAAACATTATCAGGACACACTCGGTAAATTTTCACTGTTATGCGGATGACACCCAGTTATATTTGTCAATAAAACCTGATCAAAGTAATCAATTAACTAAACTTCGAGCATGTCTCAAGGACATAAAAACCTGGATGACCCGCAATTTTCTCTTATTAAACTCAGATAAAACAGAGGTTATAATACTCGGCCCTAAACACCTTAGAGATACATTATCTAATGATATAGCTGCGCTAGATGACATTGCCCTTGCTTCCAATGACACAGTCAGGAACTTGGGAGTGATCTTCGATCCTGATTTGTCCTTTAATAGTCACTTAAAAGTAATTTCTAGGACCGCGTTTTTCCACTTGCGTAATATCTCAAAAATCAGACATGTCCTTTCGCAAAAAGATGCAGAAAAACTAGTCCACGCCTTTGTTACATCGAGACTGGACTATTGTAATTCATTATTATCAGGCTCCAGCAGCAAGTCGTTAAAGACTCTGCAGCTGGTCCAAAATGCCGCAGCACGTGTCCTGACGAGAACTAAGAAAAGAGAGCACATTTCTCCAGTATTAGCATCGCTACACTGGCTTCCTGTTAAATCTAGAATAGAATTTAAAATTCTCCTCCTCACCTTCAAGGCCCTTAATGATATGGCACCTCTTTACCTTAAAGAGATGTTAGTTCCATATCAACCTACTAGAGCACTCCGATCCCAGAACTCAGGTTTACTTGTTGTCCCTAAAGTCTCTAAAAGTAGAGTAGGAGCCAGAGCTTTTAGCCATCAAGCCCCACTGCTGTGGAATAATCTCTCACTTTCAGTTAGGGAGGCAGACACGCTCTGTTCGTTTAAAAGTAGACTCAAAACCTTCCTTTTTTATAAAGCTTATAGTTAGAGCTAATTTGTGCGATGTTCCAAATTTGATTAAATGGCAAAAACCCCTGATGATGCTAAGACGCACAGGGAATTTATGACACAAGACACACGGAGCTTCTCTTTCCTGCTTCTCCTTCCTTTTCTCCATATTTATCACATCAAGATAATTCTTATCTGATCAGTACATGTTACTAACTTGACCCCTTTTCCCGGAGTTTCTGTGCCTTAGCGCCCGCGGATGCAGGGCCACAGCTGTGGCCGCACCATGGATTATGATTGTGGATCGCGTGTCGGAGGTCGCAATGGTGGATCCAGTTCGGTGGATTCTGTATCGTGCCAGCTGATCGTCGTTGTAATGGAGGATCCTTTGTCGCGTTGGCATCGGATGATGAGGGACCACGACCGAGGCGGCAGCTGATAATGGATTCTAACTGGCGGCGGTGGACAATGACTGTGGATTATAGTGGATCCCATCCTGATGCTGGATCGTGGTCTTGCTGCTGGCCAGAGACTGTGATTGCAGCGGGACTGCCTGACACATAGTATTGAAAAATGTTTAGCCTAATGGATGCTGCTAAAAATCCTGATGATGTTTTCTTACACCTGACATCTATTGCACTTCTGTCCGTCCTGAGAGAGGGATCCCTCACATGTGGCTCTCTCTGAGGTTTCTACATATTTTTACCTGTGAAAAGGGTTTTTAGTAGTTTTTCCTTACTCTTGTTGAGGGTTAAGGACAGAGGATGTCACACAATGTTAAAGCCCCATGAGACGAATTGTTATTTGTGAATGTGGGCTATACAAATAAAACTTGATTGATAAAACTTGATTGAAGGCCAACATCGATGCAACAACCCGGATCGGGTCCTGACTATCCAGGACATGGTTAAACCTCACACCTCAGCCAATCCACACCGCACCGGCCAATCGGCCTGCTGCTCCCTCACTGCGAGGGGCAGCTAGCCACTCAACAAAATCACGACTGTTGTCCTGATGGCAATGGGGAGCTTGTTCCACCATTTGGGAGCCAGGAGAGCAGGAAGTCTACACATCTTCTGCCGCAGGCGCAGACTAAAGACACATCTCTTCCGGTTACACCTTGGTTAAGAAGATAATGGTCTAATAACCATCTCCAACTGTGTTGTTTATATAATAAAAAAAATAAAGTTAGTTGCACTTATATATGGCACTTACGTGTTGAACAATGTAGTATGGATTTTTGAAGCTAATGTACTAACTTGATTCTTGATGTTCTGGGTTTGTATCTTCCTGGTTGAATACACTTAATGTATATCGCTTTGTATAAAAGCTTCAGCTAAATTATTTATCATGTAATGTAACACTACACCTGGCATTCTATTGGTTTGGGTATTTTGACCAGAGTTGTTGCACAAAAACAAAATCTGAGAACAGACCGCTTCAGTAGAAGAAATTAAGCTGTAGTGGAGGAAAATGTGGATGTGACATCAGTAAGTCCTGCTCTCAAACTGAAAGACCATGCTCTTATAGTAAGAGAGAAGAAAAAAAAACACAAAGTCATAGGCAATCGTATTTTTCAGAAACACTAGATGAGATAATACTATGAAAATAACCATCTTAAAAATTAGGGTGGGCGCTCAACAGCTATGACCCTTTCTGTGATGAAAAAATATGACATCATCCACTTGTGAAAATGCCATGTCTACACCTACTCCCCTGTTCTTACAAAGATATTCATCACAGAGGAATCAAGCACTAAGATGTATGTGAAAAGCATTCCACTGCAGAATGACTCCTGGTGTATTTACCTCCTTTCTCGCTGTCATAGTGTGAAGCATCAAGCTGGGCATCATCATTTGGAACTTGGACACTGGCAATCACAAGGTGGTTCTGCTCATCTGATGTATGGGTCCCTAAAACCAGCCTGTGGACAGCGTAGTCCTTCCCTTCTGGCCTGCAGAGATCCACAAACGAGACAACGGTTCATCTGTACTCAGCAGCAAATAGCATTGCTTATTAATTTCACTTGAACATAATATAACCTAATCTAACCTATGGGAGATGTTGTATCTCTTTGTCTTAGGAAGATGCCATGCAGAAAATACTCTATTGACTGATTAAGAAAATAATAATAATAGTGAATAAATAACAGTTGGTTTATCAATAAAAAAATTAAGATAAAAAAACGTATAATAATTAGTGTCAGCCTTAGTGGGAAGCGGGTACGAACTGCTGTCACTCCATTGAGTGTGTTTGTTTTATATAAGCTCTAATGTCTCTTTACATTAATAATACCACTTTATAACAGTTCATCTCTGTGTGACTGCAAAACACTGCTGCACTTCCCTTGGCCACACTTTCCCTGCGTATACCATAACTGTACACTATCAATTGTATTTATTGCACTCAAATGTATGCTTTAATTTTTTGCTTTTTTAAAACATATTTATTTTCATTTAATGCTATTTTTGATGTTGTTGGACACAGGCACAAAGTGTATCTGGAATGACAGTGGTTTGTCTCCAAGACTCCTGTGAAGGAGCTGGGTTCAGCCACGTCTGGTGCTCACTGCCAATAAAAGGCACTTTGACGACACCAGTCAGCAGAGCTGTTTAGATTTAAACTATGTCATAAGACAAGTAACATGGAGACGACGGAAATACCTGCGGACATCTGGGAGCCACTGGACAGTGAGGCTGGGCCACTCAAGTGCATGAGTCATCACCAGGTCGTACAAGAACGGCGTGTTTTTCTTCCAGATCTTGTACTCTTCATTGATGACCCTTTCTTCCACTGCATCATCATAAACTAACAACAAACAACAACACAACATCTTTTAGGTTAAACGTATAACTGGAAACAATAGAATCTACTGTGCATTAATTCTTAGTTGGTGATACATATTTATCAGGAAGTTATTCACGGTACAGTGAGGCAGTTTGTGTAACAGTGTGGAATCTGCCCGAGTGATTCTCTCAGGAAGAGACAAGACGGCTGATATGCGTCAAACCAAACTAGTTTAACAGCAACATGCTGCACCGTTCCATTAACACTGATCAGAGACTGGGAAGCCACCGCAGCTGGATGCTGTTATTCCCCTAACAGAGGACTGGGAGCATTCTGCGGTGTGATTAGGTGCAGGAGGTTCTGGCAGCGTAACAGCCACAGAACAATGTCTGAAGTTGAAATAAGTTTAGTTTGATGGATTGGAGATTTGGAAACAAACTGAAGTTACACTACTAGTGTCAGACATGACATTTGCCAGTAAGTTTAAAACCTGAAGCGACACACAGGCAGACTAAGACCAGTGAGCCTACTGACAGGACTTAGCATGTCATGCTAGCAGCCATGCCTGGGCTAAGCAACACACGAGGAAAACGGGCCACCGCTTTATAAGCTCAGTAGTTCTGGTGACCTACCCTCTTTATCCGCCATGTTCCAAACTCTGTGTCACGACGCTCGAAAGCAAAGGAAGTGGGTGAACGTGGATTCGGCTCTTGCTGCTGATGCGCTGACCGGCAGTGCTTCGCTTGTTCCTTTTCACCGCCGAATCACTATGCACACACCGCGCATGCGCCAGTGCGCGCTCACACACCAAATGGGACAATGCTGCGCGCGTACAGAGCACTGACGAAACCAACTACACGCACACATATAAATATATTCTTCGTGTGCGTTGTTACGCGTACACAACCTCCTTCACCTAAACATACTGTTGTGAGGAACGCATTCATATGTACATGTGTGTGTGTGTGTGTGTGGTCTCAGTGAGTTTTTCTGTTTTCAGTCAGATTAAAGCCCAAAACCAAACGGTCCACTGAACAGCAGCTGTGTGCGGCTGAAACACCTTGTTGATGAGAGGTCAGAAGAGTTCGAGTGGTTGTCTAAGTTAGCGTAGCCCATCTGTAACTCTCACATATAAATACTCTTTACAACTGTGCTGGGTGGAGAAGCATGTCAGAATTCACATGTCGAACCTGGAGGTGGATGGTTCTCCAGCAGCAGAGACCCCATCAGGCTCCTCTACTTTCAGCCAACAACAGAAGAGTGAGGCTGCAGTGACACAGACTCATCAACACTGGACCGTTGAAGACTAAAACATGTATCCGTTTACGTAGCCCTCAGTTTATGTGACTGGAGTTGCTGAGCTGACCATGTATAGCCACAGTTTCCGTCCTTCCAACGGGAAATTTTGTGACATGGAGCATTATCCATTAAAGTTCAATGGATAATGCTCCATGTCACAAAGTGTCAAACTGGTTTCATGAACATTACAGTGAGTTTGGTGAACTTCAGTGACCTCCACAGTCACCAGATGTGAACCCAGTACAATCTTAAGGCTGTGCTAGAAGAGGAGATTGGCAGCTGTCAAATCTGCAGAAATGATGCGATGCAACAAGGTCAAAATGGAGCACAATCTCAGAGGCGAGTTTCCAGCGTTCAGTGAATTCCAAAGTAAAGGGAGGAACTATCCATTTCAAGTATGGTGTTCTTAATTTAGTGAGTGGACAGTACATCATACTCTATGAATTATGTTATCCTGACTAATAAATACATTGTGTAACATCAGTAATGTGCAAAATGTGATATACAACATGTGACATATTCCATCCATTTTTAAAAACAAGCTATAGTCCATAGTAATGGTTATGAGGAGGCTTAATACCTATAGTGCTGTTATGTGGAGGCTGTGGCTGAGGGGGTAGAGCAGTTGTCCTCCAACCTGAAGGTTGGCATCTTGAATCCCAGCCCATGTCGAAGTGTCCTTGGGCAAGATGCTGAATCCCCCCAAAATGGCCCTAATGGATGCTAATTGTCGCTTTGGATAAAAGCGTCAGCTAAATGACATGTAATGTAATGTGGTGGGTTGTCATGAAAGATATCAGCTAACATGCTAATGTTACCATGTTAATTGGGAACATGGTAGAAATTAACATGGTGATGATAAGTGTCTACAGTTTTTCTCTTTGGCACCACCCATAGGGAAATCTTAGTACATTTGTTGCCAAAGTGGCAATATATTTCCATTTTAATCCCATGCAACAATTTAGTTTTATAGTGTGTGATGAGCATTACAGCCTTTCTTGGCATTCCAATTCATTTATTTAGTAAAAAGTCTCCTCCATAAACAGCAAAACAGTTTACTGCAAATTACAAACCTTGAAAATGCGAAACATGTTCCAAAAAGGAGCATAACAAAGGTTTAAAGGGAATAAAAAACATGAGTTTACATACAGAAGTTTTCTCATTCAACAGTCATCAAAAATAAATCAATCTATATCTCATGGCAATAGTTGGAGTAAAATAAAGGCAACTTGCACAGGGTGAAAGTCAAAGTAGACTGGTGTCATCAATCTAACAGGCTGGGAAACTACACAATGCAGTATCACACAGCATGTTGTTCACAATGTTTGAGATAGAAAAATCTTCTTCACAACTGTGGTTCAGTTGTCAGCTGTCAGCTTTAAAAACTGAGACAAGGCAACAGAAAAATGTGGAATGTGTATTTTGACCTCCAAGTAAATCACATACCAACAAATATCAGGTTTAGACACTTTCATAAAAGAATGATGTGGAGTACAACAGCAGAGCATGCCACTACAAAAGCTTTGAAATATACAGTGATCTATTCCACAGATACACAGAAGAACAGATGTGTCACTTGTTCCATAAAAAGATGAGCTGTTACCTAGCGCAGTCCCAGTAGAATAGTGGGCCTATATTCTACAACAAAAGTTAAATATACAGTAAATATTGAGTTACAATGTGTAACCCAGTTGTGCACAACACTTCATACATCTATCCATGTATTTCCATTCATATTTTTCTGGGTACATAAAAGAGTAGCATAGTGTGATAGATAATGTTTAACCATTATTTACTATTCCAGAAGTCTATCCCATGACAAAGATGTAAAAAATCTATTTCCAGCTACATCTAGAGTGATCAGTAAACTGCAATTCCCAACATATATCATAGACAGTAGAGGCGTATAGATCTATATATATATATATATGGAAGTCTTACCAAATGCTTTTGTACACAGTGACAGGTGACCATAAGGGATACAATACAGACAGGTATGCACCAGTATAAATATTGACTGATGGCTATCTACATTGTGTGATTTAATGGAGCAATGGAAAGAAGATGAACCACCTCAACCTCCTTATATCTGACCTACATATGACATGCAGTGTCATTATGCTATAATAATATCTCGCATACAGAATTAGGATGCGCAATTACTGTGTTGTTTACTGTGACACAGACCTCACAAACTACTGTCAAGCTGACCTTCTCTGCAGATATAATAAGTCAATTTTATCTTTTTTACTGTTCCATAGAACTAAATCAGGTAAGGACTGACAGAGCTGTGGAAGAAATTAGGTTAAAATAGCTCACATCTAGTAAGTGAATGTTGGAGATTTATTGACTTTTATAATGCAAGTGGCCACATATTGTCTTAGAAATGTAACTGCATTACCACAAAGTTATAATTTTAAGTTAAGGTTAAAAAGGAGATTTTTCTAAATCAACAAACATTGTATTAGTCTTAAGCTATCGGAGCTGTGTTACCGTCAGTATTTATTGACATAGGTTAGCATACCATCCAATTTTTGCTAATACACATTTCAAGTAATCCTAGGTTCAGAGTGTATGATTTTGTTGAAAAGGATCTATTGGCAGAAATTGAAAATAAAATAATCCTAGTGTTGTTTTCACTAGTTTGTTTAATCTAAATTGTACCAATTGTTGTTCTCTTTACACTAGAATAGGCTCTTTATATTTAACTTTTTATATTTACATTGGATTGGTCCTCTCTATGGAGGCCGCCATGTTTTTAACAGTAGCCCAAACTAGACAAAATAAACACCTTTTGAGTTTTTATGACAACTGAAGGCTCCCACAGGTTCTCTTTCATTTTTGGAAGGGGGAGTGAGGTGAGGCGTATTCAGCTGCAACATGCAACTTCACCACTAGATGTCAATAAATTCTACACACAGCCTTTAAGAAAGGGATGGGAAACTCCACCGAAAATTCTGAAATACAAAAAAATGTAGTTATAGCAATGATTTTTTTTGTGATAAAAGAAAATTACATAAAATAGTAGACTGACCTGTCCTTCAGGGTGGTGCATCATGATTTAAGCTAGAAACATGCAGCTGAACTGCATAATTCAAAGTAAAATAAATGCTGTTATGTAAAATTTAATACCGAAAAAGCAGCTATCACGTATACAGTCATAATTTGTGGTGAGAGATCTAATCGCTAAGAAACTGAAACCTTATACAAAAGCAGAACTTGTGAATGAGCCTTGTTGATGCTGTGGATAATCATCATCACAATCATCAAGTGTTTTGTGGACTCACCCACCTCAAACACCTCACCCACCCCTCCATCCGCATAGTGGTGAGAAGATATTGAGTGAATTTTCATGGATTTCGTGGATTTTTGGTGTGTAAAGAAATTTTCCCGTTACTTTTAAACCCTGGTCTGAACGTTGGAAAAACAGAGTTCCTGCACTGAGGAAAGTCCCTGTGGTGGAAATGCAACATAAGTTTCCAAGGAAATGAAAAGAACCACACCACCCAGCATTTGCTTAAGGTTCTAAAAGTGGTTTATCTTTTGACAGGGTTGTTAGGGGGGAGATGTAAACCTAGTTAACAATATTGTAGGTCTAATTGGGTGTTAAGAGAATGATGAATCTTCAATAACTCAATAACCCTTTACATATCCTATACTTAATAATTAATCAACAATATAAATAATCATTTATAATCACTGGGTAAAAAAAAATCTAAACTTGTAACCTGTCTATTTTACAGAGGTCAGAATTACCGATGTTTGACTTCTGATATTACTCAAAGGAACTGTATGACATAATGCCCAGTTTTACTGGTATCTGTGTGATAACTGGTACCAGTATCAGGGTGCATCTTTCATATAAACACATACTCAGTCCAACAAAGAAGAGGAGGTGACAATGCCAGTCAGCAGATGGTGCTGATGAGAAATCATGTTGTGGGTTCACCTTTCCAACATTACAGCTACAAAGAATGATTCCCTTTCATGCTTTCCTTTCTTAATGTTCTTCTATGAGCAGCACGTTCTGGGGAGACACAATATTAAGAGACAAAATTATTGGTAGCAGTATTAGACACTATAAGTTAAGCCAAATGTTGACCAACGAGCTTTGCAAAGATATTTAAATACTATTAAATAATAAAAGAAATAGACAAATAATAATGTGTTATACAGTACTGGTATAGTGTTTGTATGGTGTTTGTAACAAAATGCTTAAGGAAAAACACTGCTTTCACAAACAGCAGTTACACTTAAGTCAAAAGTGATTTGTTTTTTGTCTAGTCAGCTTCTCCATATCTAAAGAAGAGCAGGACTTCCAGGAAAATATTCAGTGAAAACTCCATATAATACAATAGACCCAATAATTAAGTTGAATTTTTACTGAAATAATCAGTTTATTTTTTAAATCTACAGCAATCACAGCAAAGAATGTTCTAAGCCAACAAGTAACTGCAGCAGCCTCGAAAACTGTTCTGTTATTCATACAAAAACTGCAGAATATGTCAACCTTTCAGGTCAGAAAAATCTGAAAAACATTGAAACTCTTTGAGATTTGAAGCCTCATTCAACAACATCTTCTTAAGAATTTCCTCAAATTTGTTCTTCAGATTTCTGAGGTGCTCTTTAACTGCAGAATTGTTCTCAACTGTGTTCTTATATTTATGAATTCCAAGTGTTGGTAAAGGGCGTTTCAGTTTTTCCTAATTAGCATAGGTAAACGCCCTACCAATGCCCATGAAAGGGCTTGAGACTGCAGTGCTGTGTGCACAAAAAGAAATCACAGAGAATATAAAGAGCATTTAAGAAACCAGCACCGGAGTCTAACCGTAAACCAAGTTGTTATATTTTGTAGTATCAGTAGTGGACATAAAATACCAAAAAAAACGATCCATGGAATGCAGTTACACGTTCAGTGAAAACTAGATCTGGGGAACGTCAAGTAATTCAAGTAAAACATTTGTTTTTAACTTAGTTTGTCAAACTCCGATTTGAAGTCAAAATAAAAATTGTCAAACACAAAAGAAAATGGGGGGGAAGGAAGAAGAAAAGGAAGGTACACAGAGTTCTATCTGAGCTGGAGCGGCCAGTCATTGGAAACTGTAGGTGAACCCTCAGCTCATCATCTGTGGATACTCAACCTGATCCATGTACAGTCTATGCCTGAACATGACAGGATCCATCTGGACCGGACATGCCAGGTCGGGTTCAGAAAAAAATGTCTTAAATAATATAATATATAGGTCAGGTCCCACTCGGTGCGCGGTGCTCACATGGTGCATCCACCGGTGCACACGTGTGCTGCAGCTACATCGCTTAGAGCCATCTCTCATCTCAGTTTTCAGGATTTGCAGGCTACACCTGGACGTAACATATTAACTAAAATCTGTAGCAGTAAAACATTTTCTTGAGATAATGTATATTATGATTTGGCACTATAATAATAAAATTGAATTAAATTAAAACTATGGAGCATTGGACACAATTAATTTGTAAACACCAGTGCGTAAAACCTAAAGATGTGTGAAAGTTTTTGTGACCAATCCTTTGCAGTACAGACCAAATATTCTGTTTGTGTTTGCCTCGTCAACATTTCCATTCATCTAAAACAATTAAAATATGTCTATAACATGTCTGTCTTTTTAAGATCATAATAACATAATATTATGGTAATTTAAAGAAGCATTTCAGTTGTCAAGTGTGCATTACAGTACTTTTCAGTGTGGATAGATCCTGTTCGTACAAAAGAACCAATCACAGATAAGAAAACATTGGTGAAGTTCAGAATCTTCGTAAGAATTGCATAAGTGGGTTTGAAGAAGGAATTCTTTCTTAAGAACAGTTGGCAAATGAGACCCAATGTTTTTCCCAAGTTGTCTTGCCATTGCAACAACATTTATACTTTTCAATGCCTCTTTGTTTGAAATAAATAAAAAGTAAGGTTTGAGATGATGGGACATCCACCTTTAAACTGCGACCTGTTACTGTTTACATGTGTCACGTGAGCTCTAACAGACAATTAGGGTGATGAGTATGAAAGCATTTATGAATCCCACCTTACTGTCTGTGGTATTTTGGATGATGTCGTTCTCAGGGTCTTCTCCCTCTGAGCCGCTCTTCTGGTCTTCATCTTTCCTGTCTTTCTGCAGGTCATCCTCTGCAGATGAGATCCTTGACAGCTTGGAGGACTTCTGCCAAAGACATGCAGATCAGGATGCAAGAACACTTGCTCAGTGTCAGTAGCAACAAATGAACCATAACACTTAGAAGAGGACAATAACTGTTCACAGACATGATAAAAACCTGTTACCATTTTAAAATTAATTAACAGTTACACATACTTAAGAGTATTCCACAGATTTAGCATTGCACTCCAATAAAAGAAAAATAAAACTCAATCCAAATCCAAACCCTCAAACCTAAGCTATCATAACATATACAGAATATGATAGATATATTCAACATTTTTATTAGCAAACTCTGTTGAGACTTGACTGGTGGTTGTGGGTGACGAGGCAATGTGCATGCAGAGACAATATAAGGATATTCTTTAAACGTCTTACATATGGCTATTGTTAAATCCAAGCTAAGAAGCCTCCAATCTCCACTCACTTACTGAAGCACACACACATCAGACTGTTGAGAGGCCTAAAGTGGGTTAGCTGCAATGAGTGAAATCTTATCCTAATGTAAAATTTACCTGAGCTGGAACAGAGTGTTTTTTTCTACCTGAACTGGTCATAATCTGTTTGGGCAGGCTGCACAAGTAGAGCCTATGTGCGAGACACACTGCAGATCAGGTACAGATCACATTTAATCTTTTGTTAGCTGAGGAGATTCCAGTTCTATCAGTTCTATGGTGTATCCCTTTTACACACACCAGCACAAGACCCCCCAGCAGCGTCACATTCCTCCGGACGCACCACATGTGCTGTGCGTAATGGAGCCCAGTTGCCAGGCAACAGTGGTTGCTAAGTGATGAGCAGGATGCGTTTGACTTTTTCAACCTGCACCCATTTACAGCAGCGATGGCTTGTGCACTAATACAGTAACACACTCTGGCAGTGCTCAGCTCTGCAGCACTCCATCCCTTCAACCCTAAAAGCTGAACATCATAATGAATACAGATGATCAGGGACTAATCATGTGACTGATTATATTAATATAGGAGAGCAGCCTGGTTTGCCTATTTAAATCTTGTAGTGGAAGACTTAAACCACTTTACAGCCAATACTGTGTCCATAAACAGCACTGTATCTGACCCATAGGTTGTCCATGTCCTTGCAGCAGACATATGTTGGAGGATTAAGTTATAAATGACTACAGTGTGTGTGTTACTGGTAATGATTGAACAGTACAACAGTGTGTATCACTCATGTGTTTTTAATGCTGTGCTGTGTCAACAGAGGAATATGATACTTTTAGGATTTGCATTAAGATGTCAAGTTGTACAAGCTAGTCTGTTGAAATGGGCAGCTGTGGTTCTGCAGGTAGAGCAGGTGATCCACTTACCACCAACCCTAGCTCCTTCAGTCTGCAAGTCATCTGTCCAATGTCCTTGGGCAAAACACTGAACCCCCAAATTGCTTAAATTCCAATTAAGACTAGAAAAGCACTATATAAAATGCAGTCCATTTACCATCACACTGTGTGAGTGACATTGCTGGTGCCATTGTCAACCTACCATTTGTACATGATCACGCAGCACCATTTACTCCAAAGCACCCAGTTCATGCAGCCTTTTTCAGAGCAAATTACAAGACACAAAATCCCAGAGTACTGCATGTGTTCCCTCAGCTTCACAGATGGATAACAACAGTAAACAAAGACCAGATTTTTACATCAGTGCCAAAAATGATAGAGCCCTAACCTCTATGGTTCAGCCCCAATCTCAAAAAGACAAACATGAGATCAGAGGTGAACAAAGACTAATTCTAGAGTCATAAAATCCTCTGAAATAATTTGTCATTGTCATGTCACCTTTGGTGCTGCTCACTTCTGTGTTAGCATGTTCCCCAGCTGAAGTAAAGTACCTTGGAGGGGGCAGTTTTTTTCCGTTTGGATCCGGTTTTATCTCCCTTCAGCTTTTCCTTGTCATCTTCCTCCTCAACAGAGTCACCCTCCTCGCCCTCACTGCTGCCATCAGCAGTGTTCCCCCCCTCTTCTGTCTCTGATGAACTCTGTTGCTGGATGGCCTGTGGATAGAAAAAAAATACCCACCATTAGCTTAGCTGAATCATAAAGAAGAAATGGCTGATTCTAAAATGACTGACACCCCAGATTTTAATGCGTGAGAGTGCAAGTTAAGACACATTCCTCCAGTTTTGTTATTCCAGCACTTTTGTTTTTATAACAGTTATTTGTGTCTTATGGTTTGGTGAGGCAACAATAAGCTTTTGTTGAGCATCAAGCCTGTTTGGCATTTCTGCTGTTCTTTTTCTTAATCACATACATAATATATTTTGACCTGATAGCCTGTGAACTTGACTCTGGGGTTGTTCTCGATCTCCCACAGGCCCTCATTGAAGCCTTTCCTCTTGTTGGACTTGCCAAATTTGTCCTTATACTCCTTGTACGGCAGAAGATCCTTGGTGCCTAAAAATGCACTAAAGAGGGATAAGAGACATTTACTATAACTGGAAATCAAGCAGTTTGGAATACAACATACTGATTCACAAAGAAAGTGGAAGATTAGACAACACATTTTTCAAATGTAGAGTTTTGCAGAAAACTGTTTACTGAGAGTATTAAAATGTAAACGGCTATAAATGTAAAACACGGCAGAACCTATTTATTTAAAAAGGTTATTGACTATACACTGGTCTTTGGTTTCAAATCTCAGAACAGACAGAAATGTGTCTGTAGCCCCGGGTATAAAGAATTGTCAAGCACTAAAATTGAGTACTATATTCTTCTACTAAATTATAGATATTCGCTGATCTACATCAGGATAATTATTCAGTCTGTACTAGCTTGTTTGATCAATGCAAAGTTTCTCATTTAACCCTGGTGCTTTGAATGGTTTGTCATCTTGTATTAAGTGGCAAAATAAAAACTATGGATAAAAGCTCCATGGTGACAGGTGCTGGTGTATTATCCTAATCTAATGAACATTGTTCCATTATTGAGGTCATGTGAAAAGGTTTATGATTTGGTTGAAGCTCCAGAAAAATTCTACTGGACCTTGAGTTGAAATATCTTGTCAAACTATTGCCATGGTGAAGACTGAACTTTAATCCTTGAGGTAAAAACATGTGTCAAAGATGTACTTTAACGTAATTACTGCTGCATGTGTTTAAGTGTCCACAGTGTGTATCGGTTCAAAGCAGTACTTAGTATTATACAAGGATATACTTTCATAGCTAAGTATATAAGTGTATCAGCGGAGCTGAGATCTAATAGTGCATGGCAGCTGCTTCCCTGTTAGACAATGTAAGAGTAAATGGCACGTCACATCCTGGACAACAATAGGTGCCTACGTTTCGTGGGTCCCAAAGAAGAAGATGGGATACTTGTTGGCAGGTGGTTTGACAGCTCCCTCTGGAAGCTCATCAATCTGAAGGACAGGGGAGACAAACTGAATATTGATTATACTCCCTCCACATAATGCTGATCATTCTGATTTTCTGAGATTGCCACTCATCTGCTGTTGTCTACTCCATTACCCTAAATGATACAGGCTGCTGTGGGATGCTGTCCTGTCACACATAAACAACGCGTGGTGAAGTTGTGAGAGGTCACAAATGGAGCCCGACAGCCCACTGCACTGTGGACATGCCCAATGACTCCGATTGAGTTCATACTGTCTGCTGGTAGTGGTATTGATATACTGAGAGGCTGGTGTATAGTGCTGCCGAAACAGATGCGGGTTACTCGGGGTAAACTACTGGCTCCTTTACTCCACGCGTGACACTGAAAAGCAAACATGAGGAAAATAAAAACACGTCGAGCTGCTTGACAGCAAATATGTGTACGGTAAATTACGTGCAACTCGAGGGCGAGTTAAATGAAGCAGGGTACGTTTTGAAGAAATCGCTCAGAATAAATATGACTTGTATCCTTCATTTTAAAATGTCTACATTTCCCCTCAGCCTGGTGGACAACAAAACAGCGGTGGCATGAGAAGCACGCAGAGCGGACGTGGAGCTCCGGGCACCGTCCCATCCCTCCGGTTCCCCCAGCAGAGGAGCGGCTGTACAGTGTGAATCAACCCCGCCTCCCTGCTCTCCCAGCCCGGCCGCAGATCAGACTCACCCTCGCTGGCCAGTTCGGGTATCCCTTCATCTTAGCGAAAACCACATCTCCTGCCTTGTATTCCCGCGGCCGTGGTCGAGCCATGTCTCTGGATTCAGACTGAAGTGCGAGAAGACTTAAAAATCCTTTATTCTCCCCGGAACCCTCAACGCCGGGCTAAATTATCCACCATCAATGTTTTTATATCAAGACTGCAGTTTACACGGAAATAAATAATTAAAGAAAAACGCGGAAAACGGGGCCTGTGAGGGCTATCCCCTTACGCACAAATTCAGGTGTAAACGCGTTCGTGAATGGCCTCAGTTGGACAGTACCTGTAAGAAGCGCAAAGTCTGTCACAGGAGGAACAATCAAACTTCCGGTCTTACAAATAAGAAATAAAAGCAACGCTGAAGTGTCTGCATCTGGTCTGCATTTAAAATAGATGGAATGAATGTGTTTTTTAACTCAATCATGTACAGATGAGCAAGTGTTGTCTCTTTAAATAAAAACACCCCGGGAAAAGAGATAATGTGTGAAAAACATAGTGTTAGTAGCACATGGTGCAAATGGTCTGAATCTTTTCTTTTCTTTCAACAACACATTCCTCTTTCAGACAACTCCAGGATTAAGGTCTGCTTCTCCCAGCAGTTAAAAGACAGCTGGCTCCCACTTGGTGGAAGCATCTTTCAGTTTCAGCAAACTGATCAGCTGTTGTAGCAGACAACTCGTAGTTCCTTCTTTCCACCATTTTTATTACCTATTCTGTGCTGATAGGTGAAAAAATTCCGGAATAGGGTAACATCTTGTTTAGTGCAAGTAGTTATTGAGATTTCTTCCTTTGAATATGAGAATTTGTCAGGTTGAATTCTTCCAGATTTTCATTAATATATACACAATCCACGAGCACACTGAAATGCACTGATACTGAAAAATAGCTGCTTACTTTACTGAACTGCCTGACCTTGATTCATTTGACTGCTGGTGATTTGAACACCCATGTTGATCCTTAGGACAGAGACACTGAAGAAATGTCTAATGTTCCTCACTCACACAACAAAGGATACACTACTATAGACTGAATCGTCTCCAAAGGTTTGAACATTTCTAAGGTTGTGGTGACGAATGTTGTTCTCTCTGTTCATTTCTGTAATTTCTTTCAAGGACACTATCTCAATTACAATTCCTAAATATGAAATGTTTATGCCGTTGCACCCAGAAAGGCAAAGGTGGAAGGTGCAAAGCTCTGGAAACTGAAAAAAAATCTATTAAGAGAGACTTTTCATTAATGATTTGCAGTTGAAATAAACAATGTTAATGAACATACATTATTGTAGCTTCACGAACTTCCAGTTCGGTTTCAAACTTGCGTGCACTGAGACTGTTTTTGGTCTTCAGAGACATTTACCTAAATACAGACAGTTGCAGAATATTATATCATATCATATTAGATTATTGTCAATGAATCTCAGGATTTAAGTATTTATGTCTCAGAAAATTTGAAAAGAACTGTCCATGAGTTGATCTTAAGTCAACTTGGCGACTGCGAGTGTGTTTACAGGCTTCTGGAGGCTGGATATTTCCATCCCTGAGAAAAACAATAATTTAATTAATAAATTAAATTTATTTTTGCAGTAAAATAAAATAAAATATGGTAGACAAACAAGTCATTCAGGGAAGACGTATTATTGTAGTGCCACTTTATGACTACGGCCTTGCTTTATACCACTAGATGGCGGTAGCACCCAGTGATTCCTAGTTTGAAAGTGCCGACTGTGTGTCTTTTGCATTGAGACTCACATTACTTACATTAATAACATAAATATGCATTAAAACTAAACATTTTAAAAACATCAAGGTTTGCATTTTATCCTAATCTTATAGAGCATTAATAGAGTTGTGGATGAATCATTGAATAATAAATAAAAAGACCCATTTACACAAAAATTCCACAGGGTGTATTAATTCCTGTCTCATATTTATTCAGCATCATAAACTACTGATGTGTGACAAAATCAGCCATGAACGCTATAGGAGTAAACAGGTGTAACTGGTTAACAAGCACATGGCCTTGTATAAAAGATCATAAGCATATATTAATATAAATTCCTATTTTACAAATATTAAGAACTATTCATGTTTTCCTGGGGTCATGCCGTTTGACATATGACCATAGCCTAAAAACATCACATTTTGTAATTTTTAAAGAGTTACTTGCATGCAGCAGTTATAATGGGTCCCTTTCTCAGACCTAATTTCCTGTCACATGGTTTTCTTGCATAAATTAGCAAAGTGGCATCCTTGAATGGTGGTTACACAACCTTGACATTTTAGGAATTTGATTCAATTGATTCACAAAATTGATAATAATATTCAATACAGTTTCATTAAATATCAACCCACACAGATGTTAGATTATGCCAATCTAGTTGATATGGTGTTGTATTGAGATTTCACTGATTTGAAATAAGTTTAATTATTTAGTTCCAAGTTTTATTGTTACAACCCATTACATTTTTGAGATCATCCCCCCAATATTCTCTTATAATTGGTTCAATCCCAAAAATGTAAGTAGGTCAACAAGAAAATTATGTATGCCAGTAAATTGTAAGTTTATTTTTAAACATGGTAAACTTTAAAGTTTGACAGCAGCTGCACGATTGGCTGGAAGAGACTGCGGCAGAATCTGATTGGTCATTTAGAAACTCCAATAATCAGCTAATCAATAAACATAGAGAGAGTGAGAGAATTGAGATTGATTGAATGATTTTTCCTGACTGAACTTACGCTGAGCTTCATTAGTGTCTAAGTGTAAATCACCTCTTTACAGCAAGTGCCTGGATGACTGTTTAGATGAAAAAAATGCAGTATTTGGGGACATGCAAAGATTAGATACAGTACTGCATACACAACTGCCCAATGTGTCTGCTTTACATGAGGTTTACACATCAGTAAATAAAACAAACTGAGGCAGTCATTATCATAAATGACTTTCATAAAGTCCTCCAGCAGATGGCAGACAGACACAACCTACTTAGCTTGAATTGAGATAGATAATGTGAACTACGAATATATTCTGTTTCAACATTGTTTGATTGTAACCCGAAAATTATTTTTAAAGAAAAACTCAAATCAAATGTATCTTTAATATATTTATAAAAATCAGGCTTTTTCACGTTGAACCTGTGTGTCCTCTTGCAGCTCTAAGCCCATAGAGTTTGTTCAGGGGGTGGCAGCAAAGGCTTGAACAAGAGCCAGACTGCTTGTCCTGCACTGGCTCTTGGGGTTTTCATCTGTCTTCTGTAGATGTTTGTGGACTGCTGGAGCCGGTGTCATGTACCACTACTTCTACATCAGGAAGCCATTATCCCAAAACCATTACCTGCCTTCACTGCAGCTATTTGTCTCTGAATACATGCACTTATTGCTTTATTCAACCCTCTCAGCTACTAACACCTTGACAACAGGTGGTCAAATGAAAAGAAGGTATTTCTAAGGTGCTGTCATCTTTTTGGATCAGGCTTTTTACCTAACAGCATTAGCCTAGGTCACTGGTGTTTATCATGTCCTTGAAGTTCTGTTAAATTCAGAAGTATTCTGAAACAATTTTTTCCCCTCTCACACTGTTTCTGCTGTTCATTGGTGCACAAAGCTCAGATAAATCTGGCTGATATGGCTGCCAGTGGTACACTGTCAACTCCCATGATCCTAAATAGCCACAGTCATAACAATGCCTGCGACCAGCCACAGTGCTTCACAGCCATAAAGCCCCCCTGGCATGCTCAATTTATCATACATTTTGCACTTTCACACCGTTCACAGGAAGACCTTCATGTGGCATTAGTGTTAGTTTGTGAAGAGGCCCTCTGACACCCAGCCTGATGCACCTTCCACGGCTCGCATTCGTGCCCAACCTGAAGGGAGAGGCACGAGGAGAAGACACTGCCGCACAAATGTGGGCAATTTGGTTTGCGGCTGACACCCGGCGCTTTGAATAAATGATCTAAATGTTCGCCAGAGATTGTTTTGCCACTGCCGCCCCTCAGCGATGACACAAGGGGGGGGCACCCCCCCTGGCACTGTGATGGCCAGCCAGGATGAATATGAGGAAATGAGGCAGACATCCAGTAAATAATAGTTGCCATTGTGCCCCTCAGCAAGCGACGGGGCCCAGGGTGGTCTAGAGGGAAGACGGGGGAGGGGGAGGCCTGCATGATATGCCAGGGCCTGACATGGCACCCAGACCCAGAGCTGTCACCCCTGCGGAAACATCACCCTCGCCTCCACAATTTGTGCACTTAACACTTCAGTTGGCACATGACAGGTGCTTATTTCCCCGTACTGGCTTTTCCCCTCGCAGTGATGCCTCTGAGCTCAGGGCACACACGGCATCTGGTATGGGTGTCCGTCCACGATGCTGCCTGCAGTAAAAGTGTGGGACTATGCCAGTGATACTTTTCACATTCGCTCATACTGCATTTGCAGCCCACTGAGCATGGCTTTAGTGTGCATGTCTTATGTGTGTGCGTTCATGTGTATATGCGTGCGAGGGACAGAGGGGTCCCATCATCACAAAATCCAGCAGTTACACAAAACACGTCTTGTACAAATAAAAGAAAGTGATGAGGAAAAATATGCAAAAAGCAAATCATCCCACTGTCACTGTGTGTGAGACACTTACCCAACATTCAGAGTCATGATGTATTGCTTAATAGCCGATAGTAACCTAAATCACCCAATATAGGCTCAGTGAAAATATGCATTGTTTGTAGTTGGCGCTTCAGAATGACACATTGTTAATTGGCACCTTCCACAACTGTTTAAAATCCCAACACTAAAACTTATTGTAAAACCCTTGAAAATTAAAGTAAAACCCTTGAAAATCTTCACCGACTTCAAATATTTTTACTTTTGCAGACTCCAGGACACAGGGACATCATTGTGGGATTGCTACAGGTGGAAGGAAACACTTTTTTAAACACACCCACCTGTCGGTGGTCCAGGGGGAGAGTCAATAGAAACAGGCTTGACTCTTTCAACTAGTGAGGGCAGCAAAGCAGTGCCTGTTAAGGTTTGGCTGGTAAAGCCCCAAAAACAACATACCAATTACAGAGAAACGTCATGTTTTAGCTTAAATGAATATCTCTGTTAATGCTTGGTCACAATTAGAAGAAAATAGCAGTGACTGCTAATAGAAGAGCATTTGTGGACAGCGGTGTCCCATTGCATTCTTGTCTTTGTCATCGTACAGTTCCTCCTGTGCTTCTGACAGACAGTCAACATTCTTCTGTCCACTAGGTATTAGAAAAATATGTCATAGTTTGCTTCTCTTTTTGAGAGGACAGTGTCAGTGCACATGTCTGGCAAACATGTTTTATAAACTGTGATGAAGGTATTTCGCTGCTAACTAAACACAAACATAAATACAAGTGAAAGCCCTCATCATCAGAATGGCTTCTTTCAGTGTTTTGTGTGGGCTCCTGATTGATTATTTGTGAGCATCTTGTGTATGAGGATAAACAAGTGTATATTTTCTGACTTATAGGGTTCTACTATTAATTAATGATAATCCTGTTAAAACTGAAATATTCTTGTTATTACACCAAGTAAAAAGACAAAATGTAAATCGCAGGAAAGCTTTGCACGGCTCCAACTCCAACCTGAGGGAGACACAATAACTGAAAACACCTGGACAGCTATGCGCCTTTAATATCAACGTTGGAAAACTGTGCTCCGAAGAAAGATGACACCAGCAAGTGGCCTGACAATGACATATGTATTTACAGAATAGATAAACTAGAGCAAACTAGTGACTGTAGAAATTATGACAGGAGCAAAGAGGAATCAGGTGAGGTTAAAACACACACAGACAATTGAGGATTGATGGCTCAACAACATGTTGGGCTTACACATTTTTCTACTCACAATTGTTGTTATTGACATTTAATACTCTGTTAGATTTACATCATTTATCAGTGTCACCATGACCATGAAGTTCAACGACAAATGTTATAATTTTAACCTGAACGACAATATTTCTTTAACTGTTAATTAGCAGTTTTTGAGCCAGAATTGTATCTTTAATATGCTTAAACCCCTGCAGTGTAAAAATCAGTGATACTTTGAGTATAACATTTAAGTAAGTGGGTTTTGAATCAGGTGGAGATAACGTACAGTGTTTCCATCTGAAATGAACTGGAGTAGACATTTAAATTAGCATAAATTGAAACCTTTCAGTCGTGATATTGTAAAAGGGGAGTACTTTCACTTATTCCCAGAAACTGTAAGTCTGTATTCATCCCACAAGACTTTCTACACGTAGAGAGTATGAAATAACGTGATGTCGTCAGGAAGGTCAGTGTCGGTAGATTTATTTACACTTTTAAACTCATGAGTTTTGTTAAACTAAGACTCACATTCATACACATGATGAAACATAGTACAGTTAAGACTAAACTGTACTATTTTTCAATCACATCCTGGAGACCCTGGAGGTAAAGCATTTACCTTCTACTGCTCTCTTTGTAAGAACACACTCCAACATTTTTATACTGAGCCTTCCACCCAAGCTGTTAGTTTTTTTCTGCCTAGTTAAGTAAGGCATAATAATCATACAGCTTAATCATTGAGCTTGAATGGAAGCAGTGGGGTGTGTATTCACCTCCCAGTAATTATTTAAATAAACCCACATGTTGAAAATGTGGTGGATTTCAAAGCATAAATGCTATAGGAAATAAAACACATCTCCCTGCTATAGATTAGAGTCCACAGGTCTCATATCAGGATTGCAGAACTGATTACTTACCTCTATGAGAAAAGCCTAGGAAACACTCTGTGTTCTGTCCATGTCAGTGTCAGGCTGACTTCGGATAACTGTGATTTTGATCAAGTGAAGTTGGGTGACATACCATTTATTTCAGACTGTTCTATTGGAACTGTAATGTGTGGTGCTGCTAAAGTATCTGAAATACACCCTCCTTGAAGTGAGCTCTTTGGCCTTGAAAGTCCCTGCTCTCTCCAGTGTTATAAATAATTGAGTGTCCTGTTGAGACTGCCTCTTACCTTGACGCCCTAAATGACTTTCCTGGATAATGTAATCACACTTGTCATGCTTAAGTTCTTTATTTCTTGTAGTCAAAGTCACGGTTTCATCCTTCATTCTCAAATCCCATGGCTGCGGTTGACAATTCAAAAACAGAAGTGGGACTACTCCTCTTTTTGTCCTTGTCAATCACAAGGAGTCTGACTCTTCTCCTGCAGGCCACAGTCAAGACTGTAGGGAACGATTGTCAGGTGGCATTACTGTCCCACCAACGCTACTAAAAGCCAGCTTTTTTACATAACAAAAAAATGCTGATGCATTATTTAACACAGAGATCAGGCTCAATTTCTAGAAGGATCTTGAGTTTTAAAATGGACAGTTGCAGCAAAGACTGTCGGGTAATAGTGAGGCAGATGTGAGGCACTATGACAGGATGACTTCAGTTACTCTCTTACTCCCACAAACACACACACCCACACACACTCACACACACATGGAGACATCATCTGTCTCTCCTTCTAAAAATATTCACCCAACCCCTTAGATTTTTAACGTGAAGCTGCTTGATGCAGTGTTTTGTACTGCACTTTATCAGCTGGTCTGTTTGTATTGACGGAGAGGAGACGTCCAGGGAGAATTCAATTCCTAGTAAACAGGAATCTTGACCAGGAGAGGCTTCCAGCAATGATGGCAGAGACAACAACTCCCATTATCCCATGCTCATTGATATATTCTTTTCTTATTTTATTTGTATTAAATATCTCCATGTTCCATGTTCTCCATGAGAGGCGGTGGACTAGTGGCAGAAACTTGGACTATGGACAGAAAAGGTCTCGTCTCTGGTTCGACTCCACGGAGAAACAACAATAAGACGAACCTGGATTGATCCAAGAGGATTCTCCCTACCGTGTCTAGTGCCCCTGAGCAAGGCACCTTACTCCCCCAACATCTGCTCCCCGGGCGCCGTACATGGCTGCCCACTGCTCTGTGTGTCCTGCACCAGATGGGTTAAAAGCAGAGGTTACATTTCCCTCCTTGCATGAGTGTGCTTGTGCATGTCTGTGCATGTGTTTGGGACAAATAAATAAATCTATCTTAAAGCTCATGGAGCAAGTGCATTTAACATGTGTTCGTATATATCTAGATGTATACTGTATGTATATTAGCTTGAGAGTATATAGATACCACAGTGCACCCAACCACAGGTCATTATAAGAAAAAAATGATATTGGTGCTGAGTGCAAGTGCATTTAACAATAAAACAACATGGGTGCTAGTTTCAGTCTGAAACTATCAAACCTCTTTCGCCTTTAGGTGAAAAATAGCGGCCTTAGTGTCAGTGAAAAAAAATTACACATAGGATGTAATCTCTGCATTTCTTAAAAAAAAAAAAAAAGAACTGTCATTCTATTGCTCGTGCTCCAGGGAGTCTACTAAGCATTCATATGAGAGAACTGTACCTTGTTTATCTGTGAGCAGTGCGGCTCCATAGATTGGACTGAACCACACACCAGAAAAAAATTATATAAAGTAAGAATACCTCCTTACTACTGTGCATACATATGTTCCTTTTATTTTTTAACCCCTTTATACACATTAGTTCTCTCACTTTTCAAGGAATCAATTGAATGCTGCAGATCAATAAATTAAAGTCATACTAATGATCCAAAGCTTAGATCAACATTTGCAGTTCATTGGTCAAACTCTACACTTTACATAGACAGTAGCACGTTGATGGTGACTGATGCCTGTCGCTTGTACAAGGCAAACATATAGACCTTTGGATTTTGATCACAAAAATAAAGCTAAAATGTCCTATTAGTACTAAAATACTGACAATAGCTCCTCAATTAATTTACTTTCCATTATGCTATTACAGTTTATTCTTATCAATTTTGAAAATACTCTGATGTTCTCAGTTACACGTGGCATCTATTGCACTTCTGTCCGTCCTGGAAGAGGGATTCCTCACATGTGGCTCTGTTTTTGTTTTCCTTACTCTTGTTGAGGATTAAGGATGTCACACCTTGTTAAGCCCTATGAGACAATTGCTATTTGTGAATATGGGCTATACAAATAAGATGTTATTTATTGCCCAATACTAGTGATACTATACTAGACTAAATGTAGATCAACAAACAAACAAAAAAAAACTCCCTGTGTCTGCTGTGTATAAGGCATTGACTCAAAATATACTACAGTGTTTGTGTATGTGTATTCATGGTTATACCACCCAGTGCAAGAGTGCGTTTCATTTATGTATTTTAAGTATTTTTCCCTGTGGACAGGTTTGGACTTTCATGGGATTAGTTGGAAATGAGAAACATATATTTCACCAGGTTTACCCTTAAAAGCTAAACTGTGTTTCCACTGGGAAAAGAAAGAAAGAAAAACAGAGTACACGTTGACCCTAACAGACTTCACTTAAACTGTGGTGAAAGTCAGTAATGGGCTACTTATAGTTATATATGGTATATGACCTCTAACAGCTGCAACAACATGGCTACAGTAAATGTGATCAAATGATACCTTTAGAACTGAACTAATTGGGTTATATTTACTATTATCAATAAATAGCTCACTCAAGAGCAACATGTGTTAATTTATGCAAAAGGGCCAAGTATAATTATGACGTCTTTACAAACCGCATGCCAAACACATATTATGGGTCAGTAAATAGTTCATAATTAAATAATTTCCATTTCTTGTTTTTTGTTGTTTCCATGCAGAGAGAGGTTTGTCAAATCAACTATTAAATAATTAATACAGCAGCGGGTTGAGTTCTGCATAGTAAAAAGCAACTCAATAAAATTGCTTGGTTTGCAAGTTGATTTGCGTCAAAGGTGGTATATTTTCTGACTTCACACTTTCAGCATCATCACAGTAATTCCATTCATTCAAAATAAAAACAATGACATTTTTGCTTTGGAAGCTTGTCCTTCTCGATAATAACAATTCTACATTAAGCTGACATAAAATAACCACCCTAAATAATTTCCCTTAGATTAAATTAACAAAAGCAACACTGCGAAATGAATAATGGTAACTTCTGTCAACTGTCAAAGCTACAGTGTGGTTATATTAACAGATAGATGCATGATGTAGTCTCGTAGTTAATTATTTTTCCAATTCTCCATTTTATACACATGTTGGCCTTGTAAAATTGATAAGTTTAAATATATCTTTTTTTCAGATCAGATGAGGAAATTCCTTGATGTACAACTAATACTGATTGTAATCCTAAACTAAATACACGAAGCAGAACTGTCCCAGATGATCTGCTTCTTTTCACAAATGACCTCCCAGTCAGTCAAAGTGTTGGATTGAAGAAAGAAATCAGACACAATAAGTGAAGAGTGTGTCATTAATAAACCATAGTCAACGCAGGTTTGACATTTCAGTCTTCCAGCTCCAAGTGCTGAACACAGGGTGTTGTGAGAAGCCTGGTCCTGACAGGTAGAGAGGAGAGGACAGCTGTGAGCGAAAGCCAGGTGGTCCCAGTCCCACACCCTCCCACCACATCAGCCCACCGCTGGTCTGATTGGCATTAATTGGCAGGTGGTGGGGGAAGGGGTCAAGGGACAAAAGAGGGTGGGGAGTTAGAGGGGTAGCAAAAGAAAAAGAGGAGGATTTGAAAGAAAGACAGACAAGGTGCAGAAGCCGAGAAGTGTAACATTCAACACAAGCAATGTGGTTAGGATCATTCAGTTTCTTGATGGTACAGCACCCTCTTATACTTCTGATTATTTATCTGAGTATGTTTCTAACCTTTTACTCAGATCTACTGCCGCAGGGATTTCTAGATATCTCAAACATGATAAAACAAAAAGTTTGGGGAAGCAGCTTTGGAACAAACTCCCATCCCACATCTGACAAGCTACTTCTGTCATTGTTGTAACCACACACTTGACCTTGTGTTATCATACGGTGTCAAAATTGAACATTTAACAGTACTTCCGCGCAATCCAGTACTATCAGACCATAATTTAATAACCTTCGATTTTTCACTATCTGAATATATGCCCCTAATAAAAAACTCATTTTCTAGATGTCTACCTGATAGTGCTGTAGCTAAATTTAAGGAAATAATTCCGATTACATTTAAAACCGTATTATCCGTCGACATAAACAACAAATTCTTTAAAAACCCGAGCTCTATTGAGATTGACCACCTCATAGATAGCTCTGCAGACTCATTACGATTAACATTAGACTCAATAGCGCCTCTAAAAAAGAAATGTGTAAAACATAGTAAATTAGCTCCGTGGTATAATTCCAAGACACATGAGTTGAAACAAATATCAAGAAAACTAGAAAGGAAGTGGCGCTCCAGCAACGGTGTTGAAAATCTCCTAGACTGGAAGAGTAGTGTTAAAGAATATAAAAAGGCTCTCCACAAAGCAAGAGCTGCCTATTACTCAAAACTAATAGAAGAGAATAAAAACAACCCAAGGTTTCTCTTCAGCACTGTAACCAGGCTGACAGAGAGTCACACCTCCACCGAACCCAGTATTCCTCTATCCCTAAATAGCAATATCTTTATGACCTTTTTTAATGATAAAATTCTAACTATTAGAAATAAAATCAATCATCTCCTGCCCTCAATTGGCACTAATACCCTCCTAACAATAGAGATCTCAGAAACGGCTGAGAATCCTTCCCATTACTTAGACAGCTTCTCTCTGGTCACCCGTGATCAGTTTACCAAAATAGTCTCAGGTTCTAAACCAACAACCTGTATTTTAGATCCGATTCCAACTAAATGACTTAAAGAAATTCTGCCCCTAATAGATAATTCGTTACTTAACACAATCAATCTGTCATTATCATCAGGTTATGTACCACAGTCTTTTAAAATAGCTGTAATCAAACCCCTACTCAAAAAACCCACCCTAGACCCAGAGGTTTTAGCAAATTACAGGCCAATATCCAATCTCCCCTTCCTATCTAAAATCTTAGAAAAAGTTGTAGCCAATCAGCTGTGTGAGTTTCTCCAGGAAAATAATATATATGAAGACTTTCAGTCTGGGTTTAGAACCAATCATAGCACAGAGACAGCCCTGGCAAAAGTCACTAATGACCTTCTAATAGCTTCAGATCAGGGACTTGTGTCTGTCCTCGTTCTGTTAGATCTCAGTGCAGCATTCAACACAATTGACCATCAAATTTTATTAGAGAGACTAAAACAGTTAATTAACATTAAAGGAACGGCCTTAAACTGGTTTAAATCTTATTTTGCTGATCGCTCCCAATTCGTTCAAATTAATGATGAGTCATCTGTGCGCACCAAAGTTAACCATGGTGTTCCACAGGGGTCTGTGCTCGGCCCAATTTTATTCTCATTATATATGCTTCCACTAGGAAACATTATCAGGACACACTCGGTAAATTTTCACTGTTATGCGGATGACACCCAGTTACATTTGTCAATAAAACCTGATCAAAGTAATCAATTAACTAAACTTCGAGCATGTCTCAAGGACATAAAAACCTGGATGACCCGCAATTTTCTCTTATTAAACTCAGATAAAACAGAGGTTATAATACTCAGCCCTAAACACCTAAGAGAAACATTATCTAATGATATAGCTGCGCTAGATGACATTGCCCTTGCTTCCAATGACACAGTCAGGAACTTGGGAGTGATCTTCGATCCTGATTTGTCCTTTAATAGTCACTTAAAAGTAATTTCTAGGACCGCGTTTTTCCACTTGCGTAATATCTCAAAAATCAGACATGTCCTTTCGCAAAAAGATGCAGAAAAACTAGTCCACGCCTTTGTTACATCGAGACTGGACTATTGTAATTCATTATTATCAGGCTCCAGCAGCAAGTCGTTAAAGACTCTGCAGCTGGTCCAAAATGCCGCAGCACGTGTCCTGACGAGAACTAAGAAAAGAGAGCACATTTCTCCAGTATTAGCATCGCTACACTGGCTTCCTGTTAAATCTAGAATAGAATTTAAAATTCTCCTCCTCACCTTCAAGGCCCTTAATGATATGGCACCTCTTTACCTTAAAGAGATGTTAGTTCCATATCAACCTACTAGAGCACTCCGATCCCAGAACTCAGGTTTACTTGTTGTCCCTAAAGTCTCTAAAAGTAGAGTAGGAGCCAGAGCTTTTAGCCATCAAGCCCCACTGCTGTGGAATAATCTCTCACTTTCAGTTAGGGAAGCAGACACGCTCTGTTCGTTTAAAAGTAGACTCAAAACCTTCCTTTTTTATAAAGCTTATAGTTAGAGCTAATTAGTGCGATGTTCCAAATTTGATTAAATGGCAAAAACCCCTGATGATGCTAAGACGCACAGGGAATTTATGACACAAGACACACGGAGCTTCTCTTTCCTGCTTCTCCTTCCTTTTCTCCATATTTATCACATCAAGATAATTCTTATCTCATCAGTACATGTTACTAACTTGACCCCTTTCCCGGAGTTTCTGTGCCTTAGCGCCCGCGGATGCAGGGCCACAGCTGTGGCCGCACCATGGATTATGATTGTGGATCGCGTGTCGGAGGTCGCAATGGTGCATCCAGTTCGGTGGATTCTGTATCGTGCCAGCTGATCGTCGTTGTAATGGAGGATCCTTTGTCGCGTTGGCATCGGATGATGAGGGACCACGACCGAGGCGGCAGCTGATAATGGATTCTAACTGGCGGCAGTGGACAATGACTGTGGATTATAGTGGATCCCATCCTGATGCTGGATCGTGGTCTTGCTGGCTGCTGGCCAGAGACTGTGATTGCAGCGGGACTGCCTGACACATAGTATTGAAAAATGTTTACCCTCATGGATGCTGCTAAAAATCCTGATGATGTTTTCTTACACCTGACATCTATTGCACTTCTGTCCGTCCTGGGAGAGGGATCCCTCACATGTGGCTCTCTCTGAGGTTCTACATATTTTTACCTGTGAAAAGGGTTTTTAGTAGTTTTTCCTTACTCTTGCTGAGGGTTAAGGACAGAGGATGTCACACAATGTTAAAGCCCCATGAGACGAATTGTTATTTGTGAATGTGGGCTATACAAATAAAACTTGATTGATTGATTGATTCTGTTAGTTTTAAGAAACAACTCAGGACCTATTTCTATGATATTGCATTTAATTTATTTGATCTTTTTTGTCAATGTCTCTATTTAATAATTTTATTTTATACCTTTTTCTAGTTTTATGCTTTTAACCTAAGTCTTTGTTTCATTGCTAACATATTTGTATTTCTCTATCTAATTTCATTTCTTAGATTTTTTTGTAAAGCACTCTGAGCTGCATTTTAGGTATGGAAGGGGCTGACAGGCACCTTTAAATGTAAACAAAGGTTTCTTAACAATGCCAAGAAAATGTGGCCTGCAATATGGTATAGCATAGTGCAAACAACATGACATATATTACAGTAAGTTATCTACTCCTGTTCCCTTTTCCTCCTAATTCCATCTTGAGTTTTGAGGTACACCACTGTCACATGACTGCACTATCACCACTAAGTATTCAACTTGGGATATATTGAAGTGTTTCTCTTCTTTTCCTCTTATAAAGTTACAGATGGTTTGGAGGAGTAAAAACTAGTGAGTAGATATGACACATATTTTATGTCACACTTGAGGATGACTTGAGCTTGAGTAAACCAAAGACATTTTTTTGAGCAAATACCCCAAAACACCTGTTTGAAGAAAGACTTTAGGGAACCTTAAATGGTTTGTATTTATATAGCGCTTTCTAGTCACGATTGCCACTCAAAGTGCTGTACAGTATAGTTTTTACATTCACTCATTCATACACACATTCATACAGTGCATCTATGGGCAGCGCTTTTTCTATGAAGGGAAATTCTGGGTACAGTATCTTGCCAAGGGACACCTCGGCATGCAGAGCTGTGTAGCTATTGATTTGCTGGTTCAGCCAGAGAGACTGTGGGAAATGCCACAAGTATAAAGGTCGCATATTTTACACCTTTCTGGGGTTTAATTTGAGGTATTGTTACCCCTAAGATGACACATCAGTGGTTTAAAGTAAAAAACTGCTGCAATGTGTATTTCCATGTGCTCTCTTCTGCCTCTCTCTGGAGCTGCAGACAGAAAAGGTTGTTTTCGCCTGCCTCTTGAGTCCCTCCTCTGATTGGCTGACTGCACTTTGAATGACACGCGGCCGTCCTCATGTTTGTTCAAGTTTTAGCAGGACAGTCGGCGAATGTAGGAGTATCATCCCGAGTTACAGTATGAAGTTTCAATACGGAGTAACGTCTACTTTACTCCTTAAGGCCGGCGCATGCTTCTGCGTCGTCAGGGGCCCGCAGGCACGCAGCTGTAACGCAGGACTCGTTGTCATTCATGGTTCTCCAACCGTTGCCCGTGTTGCCATGCAATTCCCCGCCAGAACAGTAGGCGCAGTAATGTTTTTTGGCGGAAAAATCCGCCGGTTAGTGACGGGTTATACTAGTGGACATAGTGTCGGATCTCTTCTGCCAAGTGCTCTTCTATCTGGTCCATATTCGTTCTTCTAAATCTTCCGTGGTTTCTGGGCATGAACCGGAAATGCGACTCCGGAAATGATGTAGTCAGCAGACCAATCACAGCCCTCGCGGCCGGGTGACGCTTGCGGGGCTTTGCCGTCTAGTTAGAAAAATTGGCCGACGCACGTAAGGACGTAGGAAGGGCCGTGAGGGGCCCGGAAGGGCTCTTGCGTCTCCGTTCCCGTGAAAACGCAGAAGCATGCGCCGGCCTTTACGCCGGGTTTACACCGGGCGCTGAAGCGACGCGTAAGCGTCGCGTAAGCGCAGTGCCATGCCTTAAATAACAGCTGACTCCCATCCACTCCCATGTTAATCCTTTGTGCCGGTCCCACCAGAGGCTGAAGTGCAGCGCTGCACCAAGGCTGCCTCGCGCAGTGCAGCGATCGTTTCGGCGTCGAGTCTATTTTTTGCGCTTGACGCGAGCGTAACGCTGCAGGAAACACACTGAAAAATGGTTTTAAACGATATTGATGACATATTTTATATGATATAAATGATCAAATATGCATCCCATAGTTGTATTCCCCTTCTGTTGTCCTGGAGTTTTAATTTTACCAATTTTACCGACCACATTATTAAATGTCCCCCTCTGCCCCCCCACTACAGCCACACAAGCAGTCTTAAAGATAAAAAGAGAGGAGGGGGTGTGTGTGTCTACGTACTCTCCCCATAGGCTTGAGTGGAGAATACGTAATTTACCCTCGACACCCGACATTTAACGGAGCAAACAGCGGAGAAGTTCTTGAAGAAGGATGACATTAAATTAATAATTGATATGGAGAAGTACAGTGAGCTGTATGATCCTCGGCACATGTTGTATAAAGACAACATTAAAAAGGACAAATGCTGGGACGCCGTTGCAGTTAATGAAAAAATATCAGCAGTATGTGTGATCACGGAGAGGAATCGCAGGATGACCGCCGCGGAGAAAAGCGTCCTGTGTGACCAGCACAGCGCCGGCGCGCTAGGGCGCTGTGCTTTCGCGACGCTTCAGCGCCCGGTGTAAACCCGGCGTTACTGAGCACAGCAACACAGCACGTCAGAAGAAATAAAGTGTAACCGCTGGTCTCGAACAGTAACGTTCTTAGGAGGAATTAGCACGGACACATTCTCTTCCTTGCATCCCTCTACGCCAAAGTGTTTCTTCAGTGTTGTTTGTTGTGGCCTGTAGTATCTAAAAAGCTGGTAGCTTAGCAACATGTCTGCTTGGTGTTCGGTGTGGAGGGGTGGTACGGAGGAGGAAGTACGAAACAAGACATTTCAATAACATATTTCTTAGAATGGACTGAGTGAAAAGTCAGCAGAGTGACTGTTTTCATACTTTGAGGGTCCCTACTGACCCCCTTCAAGTAATTACGGAGAGTAGAAGCCCAGAAAATATTTTACGCAATATGGGCCCTTTAAGGTTATTTGAAAAATATCTTCATCATCAAACTCTTAAACTTCATCTTGGTTCATTCTCTACTGCCTGGCTGTGTTTTCTAGTCTGTGTGTATGTGGAGAGCAAAGCCTGCCTTCTGAGAGAACCATAAATTATACCAATCTCAGTCAGTGGTATCAATACTTGTAATAATGCTCTAGGTTATTACCTGGTTAGAACCTGGTTCTAATGCAGAACCAGGTTCAGGAGGATATCCAGGACCATCTGCCTGTACCTGTCTTCAAATTGAGGTCATGAATCATTTTTTTTAATGATAAGTGGTTTGTTTTAAAAAGTACTTTTCTAGTATTGATGACCACTCTTTGCAGTACAGTTTTGTACACTATAATAGCTGGCAGGCTTATCACAGTAAGCTAGCCATTCATCAGCCCAGATGAGCACTCAAAGCGCTTTGCAGTTCAGTTTGACAATTCATCCTTTCACATACCCATTCATACAGTGCATCAATGTTCAGCACTCTGTCGATCATACATCCCTCACACACAGCCGTTAGGGGGAAATTGGGATTCAACAGAGGAGACAGGGAAAGGACTCCACAGCCACCAGTAATCGTTTCATTTCTAATGAGGGTCTCATCCTCCTTGGTTCACTGGTGACTCCTGCTGGTTTGTCTGGGCACCTTCATATTTTATGGTTGACACTTGGAGATACACCTCTTGGGCTTTCTATGGTGTTGAATCACTCCAGCCCCACAATAAAAAATAGATGAATTATTATGTACATTGTTTGCACCAGATGAGTACTTCTGACTTGGTGTTGTCTTATCTTTCAATCCAAGGGCTGAATGTATGAGTCAAACCCCAATAAAGAGCTGGAGCTGCTTCAGAGTAACTTGAACCGACAGTGGGTCACACTGCCATCAGCTTCCTGCTCACCATCAGCTGCTACATTGAACAGGAATCAATACTGAGACCTAACATCACAAGTTTATGAAGCAGATGTACTTGCCACTTAAACTCACCATGGCTTTTAAGGCAGCTTCTCACAGGCCTGGTCTCAAGATAAACATAACCCTCATGACTCCCTGTAATTGTTCGTTGAACAGTTCAGACAAACCGGCTGAATGAACGGAGGCTCTCAATAGTGTCTCCTTGTCACTCCAGTGACAGTTACTTTGCAGGAACTGAAAAACATGTTTTTCTCTCTCTTTCTCAAGAAAACCCTTTTATCCATATGTTTTTACCCATTTTTTGTGCCTGAACCTGAGTGACTCAATCTTTTCTTCCCTCTGGGCTAAATTGATGGCAGTGCAGGAGTTAATTGTTCAGGCATGTGTTTGGCTTCCTGATGGAGAGTGGATGCGGATCAGGGTGGGGTCAGGGTTCACAATGACAGGTTTTTTTCTGGGTGCTGGAAATGGAGACGAGGCCATGGGAGAGTGCTGAACATGGAGGTGAATATGAGTTCCACCAAGGCACTTAAACCTGTCTCTATACAGCAGTCAACAAAAGAGAAAAATCATCTTACACATCACAGACCATAGTATATCCAATGAGAGACACTGCTTCATAGAAACTTTGTTAAAATGCGGGACACACAAAGAGCATCCATTTGTCTGCATGAAAGAACTGTGTCATACAGTAAAATAACCACCCTGCGATGGGCTTTCAACAGTGAACTCTTAGAAAACTTTAAAAACTTTCATATATAATTTCAGACAGCCACAGCTCAAAGAATTTGATAACAGACATTTATTTTTGTTAGGTTGGTTTTACTCCGAAAGGTCTATAGATAAGTTGAAAGCAAAGACAGATTGAATGAATGCTTAGAAAACCACTAGCAACCTAAATACCAAGGAATTCAAATTTCTTTCCAAGGGAATATGTATTTTTAATCAAGTTATTGAAGAGTAAATAGTTGAAATGACTAAAATATATTTATTCAAAAAATATAATATTTAATGTGGGAAAGCCTGTCATTATATTTTTTATCATCAAATCCACTGAAAAGACATGAACAAACAATTGATTTCACTAATGAGTATTGTTTCATGCTATCCCTCGGAACCAAAGTCCATTGAAGAGTCCAAATTAAAACATATTACATCTTCCTTTGTAATAATGAAGATGGGCCCTGTAGAAAAAACAAGAAGAAAAGATATAAACCTTTCAGACAACTATTTTGAGATTATGGACAAATACTTTAGAAATCAACAAATGCTATCTCCACTTAAACAACATGAGCTGCAAACACTTGCTGGTAATCTCTGTCTTTTTTGTATTTGCTGTGATTTATGACATGTATATGTTAAAAACACAAGTATTAAATTAATGATTGTCTTCTGTCTTTGTTTATTATATTAATTGAATTATTTATCATATATAATCATTGTATTATCATCAGTGGGAGATGTTGTCAAAGATGTTGTTTTTATTGACTGTTCTTTTTTCCATTTGTTTGTGTTTGGCTTAGCTGTGTTAATTTCGCTCTCATGGGCTAGCGTATCAACATTAAACATTTTTTAATCCTCCCTACGAAACAGTCCAATGAATTGCCTTATTAATACTTGTTTGAGTAAAAGCGATTGCCAGGCTTTGAGGTGATCTATTTTTCCTTGTTTAATTTATTTTCTTATTTGAAATAAATAATCATTATTATCATAACAAATAGGTTTTAGTTGGAAAAGGAAATCTTAAAGAATGCCAATCTTATAATTTTAAGTGGTTTAATATGAAAATACAATGCCAGCTTTAAACTGAAAAATTGTATCGTAAAAAATGTTTGTGTCTGCCAAACTGAATACATTTTTTACATTTGTGATTCATTGGCATAAGTGTGCCCACTGGAGAGGTTACTGCATGTAAGAGGGAAAGCAAAGGTAGGAAATATTGTATTGGTTGTATCCCAACACATCCAGTTTTGGACGTATAAGCTTGTCTTTTTGTAAGCATGTGTTTTGGTGTCAGCTTGGGCCCAGAATGGACACTTGGGTGAGTGAGCAGGATGAAAGGAACTCCCCAGTTGGTGAGGCAACACAGCTATGTAGTGGTCACCATGGGGGCAATGACCAGCCCTCCTCATCAGACCCGGGGCCGCCTATATCAGGCAGCACAAGTCTATCATCTTGTAGTATTACTTCAGCCAGCTTAAGACATCTTAAGACACCAAAATGCACTGAAGCTGGACAATGATCTGGGGCTATTTGTCTCAGCGGCTGTTGTTTGGTTCCTTTAACTTAGTTCAGTGTCAGTGTGGGGTGAGTCAGGAAATCACAGGGGTATTTAACAAGGCTTGTGTAATTGATTGTGGCAGATCCTGCCAGCAAACAGCAGGTCCACAGCCCCTTTCACTGAGCCCAGCAGAGGGCCTGCATTGATGTGGATAAGGGAATTATCTCTACTCTGGTAACTCGGAGTGGAGGATACTGGAAATTCAATTAAAGCAATCTATGTTCTCAATATCCAGCGCCTGTGTCCAGACTGTAAGGCTGGATTTCTACTTCTATAGAAGGCTCAATGGCTCAAATGTGGCTAAAAGGTGTTATCTCAGAAAAGGAGGAAGTTCATCTTTTAAAAAAAACTGTTGGTTTTGAAGTAAGTGCTGTGTGTTTGAAATGAAATGGAATGGTACATTGCATTCAGGAGTCAGTTAATACATATTAAAAAAGTCAAACCATTAATTGTCTCATGATACATATTTGTAAAGCATCAACCAGTCTGTGCAGTGTTGAGGGTAAGTAAACCACGAGATACTCAGGTGGAGCTGGCCGCTGTGTGCAGCCATGGAGAACAATGCAGATGGTTGTGTCTGAGGCCGCTGTGCTTTCACATTCAGAGGTTATTCAGCAGGCAAACGGAAGACATCTCAAGGCATTCATGATCAAAATGTTCAACCAATGTGATTGAGGTGGGTTTTATTCCTTTATTCCTTGTGCATCAACAAAACACCAGTTAGAATAATGAGAAAAAAAAGTAATAGTGTAAAATTTGATTTATTTTTGTCCAGATTTGTTGTTTTCAGGTTTATTGATGCAGTTAGCATTACTGAATGAACACTAACAGTATTTTACAGTTTATGTATAGATTAGGAACATTACATGGTGCACACTGCTTGTACTTTGGTGATGGTTAGATAGGGAGAGTGATATGATACAGGGTAATAGTCCTACAATTGAAGCAGACATCAAAACAAGGCTGACCAAGTTAAACGGATGAAGCTGGCCTGCATGTTTCTTTACCCATGGCCCAAAATGAGTTTCATTCACTAATTAACTAAACAATTTCAAGAGGAGGGACATCTAGTGGCATCAGAAAGTATCAATCAATCAATCAAATTTTATTTGTATAGCCGATATTCACAAATCACAGTTTGTCTCATAGGGCTTTAACAAGGTCTGACATCCTCAGCCCTTAACCCTTAACAAGAGTAAGGAGTAACTACAAAACTAAAAAAAAACTTTTAACAGGGTAAAAAGAACGTAGAAACCTCAGAGAGAGCCACATGTGAGGGATCCCTCTCCCAGGATGGACAGAAGGGCAATAGATGCCACGTGTAATGGAGAACATCAGAAAGAAGAAGAGTATTTGCAGCATTGATTAGAATAAACACTTTGTAGCAAGGTAAATGAATTGATGGATTATTCCCAGTGATGATCGAGTATCTGAGTAGACATATTTTATATCAAGCAGTCTTGTTGTAATCATTGTCCATGGTCAGTAGCCACCACAATCAGCTCTTTAAGGTATAATGGTGCCATATTATTATTCTAGATTTAACCGTAAGCCAGTGGAGCGAAGCTAATACAGGAGGAATGTGGTCTCTTTTCTTGGTTCTTGTCAGGACACGTGCTGTAGCATTTTGGACAAGCTGCAGAGTCTTTAACGACTTACTGCTGGAGCCTGATAATAAGGAATTACAATAATCAAGGTGTTTAGGGCCAAGTATTAGAACCTCGTTTTATCTCCAATAATTGCTGGTCATCCAGGTGTTTATGTCCTTGAGACATGCTTGGAGTTTAGTTAATTGATTACATTGTTCAGGTTTTATTGACAAGTACAACTGGGGAAATTTGTGTCCTGATAATGTTTCCTAGTGGAAGCATATATAATGAGAATACAATTGGGCCGGACACAGAGCCCTGTGGAACACCGTGGTTAACTTTGGTGTGCATAAATGACTCATCATCATAATTACAGCTAGTTTAAATGAATGTGGTACATATCCTGATGATAATGAGAGATTGATTGTGTTCAGTAACGTACTATCAATTAGGGTCCGAATTTCTCTAAATAATTTTGAAGGAATGGGATCTAAGATACACATTGTAGGTTTAGAAGATGAGATTGCTTCAAGGGTGATCAGAGAGAAGCTGTCTAAATAATTGGTAAGATTCTCAGCTGTTCCTGAGATGGCGCAAAATGCCGAGAGGGCGGAACAAGAGAATGATTTATCATGACGTGACAAATGCAATATAAACCGATACATTAATGTCACACCATCGTCCTCTACTCCGCACCGCATGAGAAACGCCACTAAGCGCCATGAAAAGCTGTGCACCGGCAGCGTAGTGCCGGGAAGCACCACGGCCGGCTTGCGATCTGCAGCGATGGTTTCGGGGTCTGTTCTATTTTTATTGCTCGTCGCGAGCAAATCGGGCCGGAAACATACTGAAAATCGATTTTTAAACGATATAAGTGATATATTATAAATTATTAAATATGCATCCCATACTTTCAATTTCCCCGCTGTTCTCCTGGAGTTTCAATTTCTCAGATTTTTGCCCCCACAGGTTGAAATTTCCCCATCTTTAATTATGGTCTTAATCCACACATTTGTCAGTTGTGTCTAAACAGACACACACAAGCACACAATCTCTTGTGGGGAGGCAGCGGCTATAGGCTTGTGTAGGTCAGTCACCTGTGAATCATCATTTACCCCCAAACTGGCGCGGAGAAATGCGCTTCCTGTGTGAACAGTCAAGCGGCTGCTCGCACGAGAATAGGCGCTTCCGCCTCAGGTTCTCCTCGATGTTCACGCTGCGGTGTTAGACCTATGTGTTAGACTGCGGTTAGTGACAAAGATGAGTCAAAAAAGGATTAAATTATCAGGTGCACAATTCAGAAAACGCCGCAAAGTAGAGGAGGAGAAGAAAGAACAATATAGAGGTAAGAATCACCCCGATTGTGGACATCATAAATGTTTATTTTTGTCAACATGACATGATATGCTGTCAGTACAGCAGATTTCAGACTCTTTTTATAATTTTTATTATATATTTTTATTACTTTTTATAGCATACAATTTTGTCTGCCTGTATGTGCATCTCTATACAGTCCAAAACGTATTGGGGATGCATGACAATTTGCATGTGAAATCTGGCCTAGAGACCAACATTTCCAGAGCCGGCCCTGCAGCCACAGGAGAACAGAGGACAACAGATTGCATTCAAATATCAATAAAGTCACAGGCAGGATGACAAATACCGAACACCCTGGATCTGCAAAACAATACAGAACAGAAACAAGAATCTACTGAGCATTTAACCTGTGAAGTACACAGGCTAGTCAAGAGAAGATCAAAGAGGCAAGATGTGGGCTACCATGGAATATTTAAAGTGGGGGCATGCTGGTAGTCAATGCGCTACGCACAATTATTTACAAAAAAATCTCAACCCACGCAGAGTGGAAGGAGATATATCATGATTACACTAAATACTTACTGAACACATTGGCTAGTTATTTTTAGTAATATAATTAATTAAATAATTACCACTCCCTTTATATTGGCTGTTAGTAAAGCACTCACATACAGTGCCTTTTATCATATATCAAGATACACAGTTTCGTGGATTGGTTAGTCATACATTAGCTCATTTTAAAGTTGTATGTTGTGCAGTATTAATAGATACATAAGGATTTAAAGTCTGTGAGGTCAATTCAATCACACTGCATACACACAGCTGTGTAATATTGGACTAAGTATAACATGTTCCGGTTATAAATGTCAACCAGAGGTGTCTGACAGAGGTTTATTTGATCATGTTTAATTGACGAATAGAGTGCATGTCTCCACAACTGCAGGGCGATAACTCAATAAAGTTTGACTGGTACTCCCCTCTGCTCCCATGTGTTGTGTTACACTAGTCAAGTACTAACTGCATATTAATTCCTATGTTTCAACTTTCAGATTGAATCACTATGCAGGAGCCGTGCTGTTTACCCACTGCCAGTAAGTGGATAAAAAGCAGAAGAACTAATAAAACAACAGAAAAAAACCCATATCATGCCTCCATACTGCTTGTCTGGTGTCACATAAGTGTCCGTAAAACCTGACATTCAAATTCGACTCGAAACTGCATAATTTACACTGTGTTTTAAGCCTAAATGTTTTCTGAGATCCTCCTCTGGAGCCGTATTCAAGTCACACGCTATTTACACTGATTGTCCCTGAGAATCCTAAATTGTTTTGCGGACTCAAACACTTCACCCACCCCTCCATCAGCATAGTGTGTAGATAATGAGTGAATTTTTATTAATCAATGAACTAACCCTACTCTTCCACTCTTTCCTAGATATTGTTTATATACTCTGGTATGCAACTCAGTTGCTGGCTGGAATCCTTTCGGACTCGCTACGAGTGCGTCTGGCCGGGCTGGGTGAGCTCTGACTTAGCCTGTGGAGCTTGTGAACGCCGCCCGGCCCTCTGTCCTGCAGGGCTTTGCCTGTGGAGCCTGTGCTTTGCATGTGGCTCTCTGTCTGTTTAGCCGGGCTGGTTGCACTTTGACTCGGCTGATAATATATAGATAACATAGATAGATAGATCATAGATAACAATGTTACACGCTAGTATCCCTTTGGACACAGTGGCCGTGACAACGACAAGATTGTGTTGTGTGGCACTGCTGGCGCAGCAACAGTGAACCTGTCACTCATCACAAGTATGGATATTGACACATTTTACTCAGATTGGTACTCGTTCAAATCAATTATCCGTACTGGATTCTCATTTCATCCGAGTATTCAGCTCAACCATAATTCAGAACATATATTCACAACACAAAAAAAAATACAACTTAGTATTTCTTAGAGATAGCAAATAAGCGATTAACCTGGATGTGCTACTTGCTTTTTAGGTAACCACACTTTAGAGTGAAAATAAATGAATGTTTAGCCTATACATGTTTGGACTGGGTGATCAGGAATGCTCATGAAACTGTGAGGAGATAGCATCACGGGCTACTGCCTCATTCAACCATTAACACAAATTCATTTGTCTTTGTATATGTATTTGTATATTTGTATTTTTCCATCATACCCCATTCATACACTATCAGCACAGCCATCAATTGACTGTATAGATGGACAACAGATCTCCTGTTTCTCCCATTGTCCAGAAATGAAACCAAAATATCCTTGATACAAAAATCTACCATCTATGCTTCTCAGTCAAATCGGTCTCAGCTATCATTTATAACATTTCACCCAATTTGTATTGCATCAAAACTTATTAAACGCCAAACATATTGGAAAAGTATTTGCAAAATGATTGTGTCTTAGGAACTGCCTAAAATGACAGAAACCATCTTTGACAAAAGTTTGATGTGTACTTTTGGTTTGGTTTGTTTTTTGGTTTGGTCCATGTCCCATCCACTTACATGGATTAGGTCAGGTTTTATGACCTGTACTGGAGCTAGCCAGCAGAGGGCAATTGAGATGCTTTGGCTTTACTTTTGAGGAGCTGTCATCTCATCCATCTTACTATACACATTACTGTATGTAACACAACAGTGTCAACTTCCTGTCCTGCTCAATAATTTTACACAGACACTGAATAGGCTCTGTGACAACTCCAATGTCACCATAAAGGCAGAACATCAGTGCCCCTCCTATTTTATGTTTGTCCCTTTTATACAGAACAGTGAGGTGGAATAAAGGGACAACATTCCCGCCTTGAACTGACTGTATAAAAGGGTCTCTCTCTCTCTCTCTCTCTCTCTCTCTCTCTCTCTCTCTCTCTCTCTCTCTCTCTCTCTCTCTCATTCAGAATCACTCATTCACACACACACACACACACACACACACACACACAAACACACACACACACAACTGTAGCCACCATCCCCCCTCACGTTTGCGGGTAATGGATTTTTATCAGGGCAACAGTATCAGGGCTGATTTTGACGAGTCCCTAGGCTGCTCTACAATTCCTTTTGAAATCCCTTTCTTTAGTAGTCTTGTTCAAGTAGCCTGCGGCCATGGCCCTCCGAGATCACAATGTTATTAACACAAACATGTCAAACCGCATGCTGAAATTCAAAACAGAGGTGCCAAAATGTCAAGGTGTCAAATTTCTGAAATATAAATTATGCTTTAATATTCCTAAGCACGACACAAAATATGCGTCAGTGCATAAAAAGCATGATGCGCAGAGGTGTTTAATATTTCAGTGTAATGTCACCAATTGCAGCAGCGGAGGGGTTTTTCTGATGGCCCCAGCCTTGGAGAATTTTACAGAATTAATGTGTGGACTTTGTGTGCTACCCTGCCCCTCCCCACCCTGATGCAGCATGTGAACCTCCTGTAGAAAACTCAGAGAACAAAACTGTTGCTAATCATCACCTAATATTCTCCATTTCGTTATTTTCTCACTGTTGTTCAGGGGATTTGATTTTTAAGCCATGAATTCCAGTTTGGAAAATAAAGATCTGTTGTATTCTGCTGCAGTTAAAAATAATGTATTAAACTAAATTTAAGAACATCATGAATAACCAAGTAGTGAAAGATGTTAATCACTGTCAGTCCGTGTTTTCTGATACTCAACTTGTAGACAAACATCAAATTCAGCAACGTAAAAGAAAATGTAAAATTCATAGTGTATCTAACGAGATAATATCATCTACAAAGCATGATAATGTCTGTTAGATTTTTCATCATCATTGACATTGTATGTTTTGAAGGCTATTTATTTTGTGCTTTATTAAAAACAATTGAATAGCATCAGAATGTTTAAGTGATTTGTTGAATAATATTTGTTTCTTAGTAGTTCATTCTAATGTCCTTTATTAATAGACTTATGTACAATGTATTGCATCTCTTCTCATCAGGGAAAATTCCCCAGCACAGAGCAGTGAGACCTCCTCTAACAGTTCTACAAAATACTGACACTATCTATTGTTTGTGTGCTGGACAATGTGTGCACAGCTTATGTGTAACAGTCTATGGTGCCGATTGAAGTTACAAAATCTTCACTGCAGTGAAGATTTTATAGTCAATGTTTTTCATAGAAGGACATTAAATTTGCTTCATTGATATTCATGTGTGTTTTCATTAGATGCCGGCTATTCGAGAAGTCTGTCAAGCAACCGACACAATCTAAAGACCCAAATTCACACCTTTTCAAAATAAAATCTCTGTTATTCATTTCGATGTAAAATATAAAGAAGAAAAAAAGACAAATTGCCAAACAGAAATGGGCTCTACGGGGTGGCATGTAACTCACCTTGTAGAGCTGCCGCCCCATTGAGGCTAGACATCACCCGTAGCGGCCCAGGTTGTGGCCCTGTGCTGCATGTCTTCCCCCACTCTCTGTCTGCCCCCCTTCACAGCTTACTAGATTATAAAAATATATTTAAAAGAAGGAAGGGGCTCTACGAACGTTGTTGTGACAGAGATCAGCGCCTGAGTTGTGTATCTGTGGCAGTCTTGTATGGTGAAAAATAAAAATAATTATCAAAATGATCTATCTATTTATCTATCTATCTATCTATCTATCTATCTATCTATCTATCTATCTATCTATCTATCTATCTATCTATCTATCTATCTATCTATCTATCTATCTATCTATCTATCTATCTATCTATCTATCTATCTATCTATCTATCTATCTATCTATCTATCTATCTATCTATCTATCTATCTATCTATCTATCTATCTATCTATCTATCCATCTATCTATCTATCTATCTATCTATCTATCTATCTATCTATCTATCTATCTATCTATAAAACACAAGTATATTTATATTAATATATCTTCTGGCATTTTAAGATTACTTTTAAACAATTGATAATTTTAACGCTGTGAATTTATAGTAGTCCACTGATTTAAGCATTGGAATCCATACAATTGTCAGACTAATGATGAGCACAAAAATGAACATATAGAATGCTACTTGGACACACGCAAGCGCACACACAACAACCAGAAAACAAACCACAAAATACAGGAGTAAATTTGTAATCCTCTTGTTATCCCCTGATAACAGGCATTGGTTCTGTTTAATTACCTTGCAGCATAATACATGCAGTTGAAAAGAATAGAAACCCTAAACTGTTGTCATATTAGCATCAACAGGGCCACTAATGAGCTTAGCTTTCCTAAATATGCTCTGTTTTTCTCCCGACATCTGTCCATCCTACACATGAGCACTTAATTGCTTTAATGACCTCTGATAATGACGGGAGTCTTGTTATAATATTTATGGCTCTGTTTTTTTCTGGCTGGTAGCTACCAGTTGGCATCTGCTGCACTAGTTAACAACCAGTTAAACACCTCCAATGCACATGTCCTACCTCGGAAAGGTTCCTGTCACTATGAATGACCATTAATGTCTGACGTGTAGGCATCTTGCATCTGTGACAGGAGAGGGTGGGAACCATCCATAAAGGCAATGTTACCTGATATGTTTTGTCACCTCTTCCGCTTGCCTGAGCAGGCATTTGTGTTGGTGCATTTGCTCCGGGGATTGGGAGTGTCGGACTGCATCTGCTGTGGCTGCTCTCTCCCTGCCAGCTCCTCTTCATGACATCTGAAACTAGCCAGACTAGCACTGGTTTACACATGAAATGCTCAGGCCACTCAGCCCTGTGAGAGCAAACTGTCAGTCAGCCAGTGTAGGACCTTGAAGCGCTGACCTGCTTGCTGAACTGAGCTGCGCTTCAAACCTCTCATGCACTGGGATTGAGAGGAAGAGTATATGACCCTGTTCGTACCTGGTATTAACATGTGTCTTGGGTGATCTGATCACAAGTGGACAGCTCTTGCATCAAGTCACATCTGGTATTAGAATGCATATCAAATGGCCAGTTGTGATGGGATCTCAGTTTCCCACTCTATTTGCAAATACATGCATAAATAATTTTGAGAGATCCAAATATCATTTTGTATTTAACCAGTGGGAGGCAACAAACAATGTTATGTGCCAAGTCTGAAAATAGAAGAAGAAATCAAAATAGTACAGAATTGATATATTCCTTTCTATCTTCCAGGCAAACCAAGTTGACCAAGATGTGTCATGCACTGATGATAGGCTTTTCAAATTTTAGACATTGCAGCATAAGACAGTTACACTTAGAACACAAAACGTTTTATGTACCTCCTCTAATGAGTAGATGGTGCTTCAGTGTGGCTCAGGACACATTGTTGTACACACTTCTAAAAGAATGTGGTAATTTACATACCACACCATTTCCAAAGGTGATCTGTGTGTCTTGGATGCATTCCCAACTGTACATCACAAACCACTTGTGACCAGATCACTCAGGACGTGTTAATACCAGGTCGGAACAAGACCTTTGATATACAGTACACTCAAAATTTATTTTATTCGTTCTTTCTCTTAATTTTTTGTTTTAATTCACCTTGTTTGCATTGTTATAGATACTTGAATAACCCAAGACGCTTGGTAACAATTTGATTAAAAACAAACAGTTATGTTTTAAACATTTAGATGTTAATGTTTGTTTATGAGTTTCTTCATCTATCTTTCTACTATCCATTTAAAGAATGCACAATTTTGGTTTAAGTGTCAAACACAAGGACACTTAAGACATAAAGACTCGAAAAGCAACCGTCCTGAGCTGCCATAATCTGTCCATGGAGATCGGTTTGGTTTTGTTTATCCAGGTTTTGAGGTGTCATTGAGATTTGTGCCGTAAACCACAATACACAATAGGTAAATTTACATCATGTTTGTTGTTCATTGCATATTAAACCCTTTTCTCTTTCCAGAAAAAACTGTCTGGATATCCACAGATTACACTTTCAGCAGTGTTGATTGTAGCTTCTTTCCCCCAAAGTCCCAATTTAAACACATCACATCAAATAAAGACAGAATCAAGGTAGGCTACCAATTGAGGTATGAGATTTGAGGTATTATTTAGAAATACCTCTTCTTCTTTTGGATAAAGAAGGTTCCTGTTAACCTTGTGGTCAAGTTACTCAATAATCCCTTGATTTGTGTAAGAATTGTAGTTCTTAAATATCATTTGAATTCTGCTGATTAGGAACATGTTGTGTATGAGATTATTGATTCTTGTATTGGAAACATTTAAAAATTATTTGATTAATATTATAACATAAAAATAGTTATTTCTTATGCTATAAGTATAGCAAGGGATGCTTATATAGTTTCAGTTTTGTTCTTTGGTTAAAGGAAGAGTTGAACATGTTTGTAAAAATGCCTATTTGCGTTCCTAACTAAAATGAGATGAGAAGATTGATTTCCCCGTCATATCTGTGTGAAAAGTAAAGAGCTGTGGATGGTAAGCCTACCTTAGCATAACTGATCGGTAATAGAAGCATACAGCTAGTTCAGAGAGACACATGCCAACACTTCTGAAGTTTAATATCTAACAATAATTTAGCATAATGTATATCACAGTAGTTTGATATCTTGACATTTTGGCACCTGTTTTGAAACTGTTATATTGTTATAATATATTTAAATACTTTATAATTTATAATGTTTTTTACAGTAGCCAAAACTGAACAAACTAAACAACTTTTGAGTTTGTATGACAACTGAAGGCTACCAAATGTTCTCATGTTTGGAAGGGGAAGGTGAGGTGAGGGGTATTCAGCTGCAACATGCAACTTCACCACTAGATGTAACTAAATTCTAAACACTGAACCTTTAAGATTAACAGCAACAACAACATGAATCCTGAAATGTGTAGAAGGATTTGTTGTGATTTTATGTTTGAAGGGAGTAGGTGTGTTGTGTCCCTTCTTACTCCGGTTCCTTCCTCACCTTCCTGGAGAGGACAGAGGAGAGCTAAGAGAAAAACTTAAGAAAACTCCAAAAGTATAAGGGTAAGTGTTGTTTCAGAGATGAAGCCTTAATTGTGTGTGTGTGTTGGTTGGGTGTCAGATCTGGTCTGCTGCTCTGTGAAGGGAAAGCAAGGTTTATAATCCAGTTAGAGGTAAAGGGGCTGGGGAGGTGTTTAGCCCCCAGCCCAACAGCAGGCTGGCTCACAGGTCATTGAACCCCCCTCTCCTCTTCCATCTTGCTCCTTGTTCCTTAGACCCCCCCCCCCCCCACCCCCAACACACATGCACAAACCTCCATCCACCACTCCCCCCTCAGCTACCTCACTTCCTCCTCTTCAGCCTCCCGTCGGGGGAGATTACTGAGGAGAGAATATCTGAGGTCAACTGATAAACAACAGCCTGAAAGATGTACAGTCCATCTCTACCCCCCCTCTTTTTCATTATATTTATATCTTATATGGCAAAGGACCGATGGGAAGTGTTGGATCCTGTTAAGTTAAGTCCATTGTATTCACTGAGAGCTCAGCTAAGCTCTTAAGGGACATACCTACAGGGGTCCTTGCTGTTGATAGTGAGGATGTGATGGAATTTGAAAATGTAGGGGAGATGCAAACTGATGCATACTTTACAGGCCCAGTCCTCCCATCTTGTTTAAGGCTTACAAAATTGTTGTGAAATTGTGGGGAGATTTTCAAAATTATCCCCAAATGCACCGATGTACTTCAAAAGTGACATCAAAATACTTTGATTCAACACATATATCTTTCAAAGTTGGTAATATTTGATATAAGTGCCTTTAGCATTCATGTAAACAACACAGATGTGACCAAAGCGGCATGATGCTGGTCTTTGATCCCGGCGTCTCTGCTTTGATCTGGCTCACAGAGTAAAACATGTATTTTCCGAGGGGGAATACAGGCAGGCGCTGCAGTGAAATGGCTTTGGCAGCATTAGCTAAACATAGACTTAAGCTGTGGATGCAAACTGCCAACATGCAACCCGACAAATTAACTAAACATTTTTACCAGTCTCACATGTTTAGGGCAACGTGCCCTGTGAGCCTTGAAAAATTGTGAGCTGCTGCTTTTCTAATAATGCATTTACAGAACCCCCCTGCAAGACATTGGGAGATTAATGTAGGGAGGTTGACACGGGCTATGCTCGATAGCCTATTTGTACAAGTAGACACCGGAAAGAGCTTACAGAGCCACTGAGCTAATACATCTGACCTCCAGGACACCTCCACCGACAAACCCTGGGTTTTTACCACCAGCATGGTCGCAAATAATTTGTGCTAACTGGCTTTGAAGGCAATTACTGCAGAGAGAAGACACAGAGGAGGAATGCTGGGGAGAAAGCAGTGCAGGATGAAATGCATATTGATGGTTAGCATCAAAAGCAGACCTCTTTGAAGTGCTGCTGTGGTGTCAGCGTGTGATGGGAGAGCTGATAGAAAAACTGGACAGGAGACAGGTTCTTCTTAAGCACATGGCTGGCTGCTAGGAGAGGTCAACTATTCACAGCAGTATGTGTGTGTGTGTGTGTTTGAGAGAGAGAAAGGGGGAGAGAAAGGGAATATGCATGTTTTTCAATGCACTAAGGAGAGACTCTACAGAATGTACTTAAAGGTCTAAATAACAGCTGCTCTGAGGATCGGTGTAATTTCTGCAACAATTTTGGGTTGGGCCTTAATCTTACTGTAATACAAGGTAATATTAAGATACTTATTGTATTTCTGACATTCAGCTATGTTTGATGACATTAACTAATTTGTACTCATGCTAAAGCTGCACTGTTCAATCATCTCTTTGGTCAGTAGAATATATACGTATATCTATATATATAAAAAAATATATATACTATATATAATGATGTAACCCCATAAAGCTGTTTTCACACATGACCTACAGAGTTTTCCTGTCGCACATAAAAAAGGCAGTAGGAGATTTTCCACTCAGACACGTTAGCAACAGTACAGAGTGTTCAGGTGAGGGGTGGAGCAGCAGGCAGATTGTTGGTGTCTTCTACATGTAAAGTTCCACCATTTCATCCTGAGATATTTGTGATCTTTTTGTTTTTGTTTTTTTCCATTTTGCACCTGTCACATGTTAGAAAAGTCTTCAACACACCCACTTGCTTGTGGTGAATCCACTGGAGGAACTCCTGCTGTATGCCCACATCGGCTCATTTTGACATTCTACTGAGTTTTTACAAAGCGGCAGAAGAGACTCTGGAAAATGTAAGGAGGCTCTCACTCACATTACCGAGTGCATGTCTGAAAGTAACCTAACTGTGCTTAGCTTTTTCAATATAGAACTCAACACAAAAATGTGTAAGTGTATTATGGTGGTGAGGACCAATTAGCGCATTTTTTCCTTTTTACCAGTGTTGTGTTTATTTGATAGAATATGAACTGATGAACCAGCAGACATCAGCCCTCCGTGTCTGTCACTCTGACTCAGTTGCTAAGCTCTGCTGTAGCTGGTAATTTCTCTCCCCTCTCTTGCCCCTGGAGGGCAACAATAGGCCCATAAACCCAATGAGAGCAGCGTACTGCAGTGAGCGTTCAAAAAAGAGAGATAACCTGTGTATGTGTTACTGTGTGTCTGTGTGTGTCAGAGAGCCTGGTTGCGTCCTCCGAAGCTGTCAGTGTGCCTTTCCTCTGGGCAGTATATGGGTCTCAGCTTGACAGCCGACACTGTAATTCCCCATTGTGACCCCTGATAGGCAGGGTCAGTACAATATCACCATCACACTGGCCGCCATGGGCCAGACTGCGGAGAGCTGGAGTTTCTTCTCTTCCTCCCTTCACAGACACAATGTGAATCCAATTACCCGCTTTGTCTCGGGACAGAGTGCAATCCTAAATGCATGGTAGTGAAACGGTGGGTGAGAAGGAATAACAGGGCTGTCGATGCAATTTCACAACCAACTCTAAACACTTTTCTTTCTTCAATGTGACTATAAGTGGGGAGATTTAATTTGTTGAAAAAACACTAGGGTTGGGGGCTATATAGGCATTTTCCTCACTGTATGAATTTCATAAGGTAAAATGATTGCACTCTTTAACTCTTCTTAATGCATGATACAGTTTATTGTATATTGATGACTAAAAAACGAGTGAGTTCCATTTCATGTCCATTCATCGACTTATTTTTGTCTTACATCTAAATATGCACTTGGAGACCCATCTTTGACAAGTGCTCTGAACAAGCCGTGCCTTACAGCAAAGTAAATATCACAGGCTCATGTTTCTGCTGCCGCCTCTCTTTGACCCAACTTATTGATTTCCCCCTTTTGAAAAATACATTTAAAAAGGGCTTGAAGCTATCTGACAGCACTGAGGGATCTGACACACACTGGCTAGGCTTGGGGCCCTCTAGGTATTTCAAGAGACCCCAAGCAGCTCTAGCAAGAGGAGAGGTCAGGGGTCATCCTGTCAGGCCATGTCCTGCAGGTTCTCCAACCCCCCTCCCCAACTAATGTCCAAGTAAATCTCTAGGCCCCCACTCTCAACAGTGAAACATGAAAAAGGGCACAGCCATTACTCCCGGTTACCACAGCAGACAAGCACCACCCCTTTGTTTTAATTTTACTCCTATCTCCTCTTCCTTCCTCCAGCTCTCCTCCTTTTCAGCCCATCCCTCCTCCTCCTGATTCACTCCTCTGATTCTTAACTGTCTTTCCTTCCTTCCTCCGCCTGGAGAAACTGACCTTGGACACTCAGTCTGCTCTGACAGAACAAACGTGGGTACAGTGGAGCTCTGTGGCTTTTTGTGCCCCTCTATGAAAGCGCAACACTTACAACAGCTCAGGGCTTTCCACTCCCTGGCTCTGAATTTGTCAAAATTGCACTGAAGATTTAATCAACATACAATGGCTGCCAGTTTTTTTAATATGCTTTATGTATACTGAAGATCTCCTTTTCAGAGACAAGCTAATTAATGACGTCCATGTTTACCGTGTTTCCTCGATATATATACTGTATATTATTGTTACTGTATAGTCTTCTGCATTACCAGCCTGAGGTGGACTGGAGAATGTTGGCTTGTTCTAGCTCTTGCTTGTACATATGTCAGCAGGCTAAATTTCCTAATTTCCCCTTTAGGCCAAGGTGGAAATGCAGACAATCATCAGTCTGCTGGAACCTCTTAGTTGTTGCTGTTGTTGTTGTTGTTTGTTTTGGATGCTGACAAAATCTTTCACCTGCCTTTTGTGTGTTACCAAACCAACTGCCAGCTATATAAACAACATCATACCATCTTCAATAGTGTTACTAATGTGTGACGAAGTGTAGCTTGCTTTACACAGTATAGGCTGAATTAGATCTTGTTTTCCCTTTGGGGCTTAATGTAGTTGTGTGCTCATGCTGCTGAGTTGGTTCACCACTGAGGACCTTTAAACTTGACTTGGCTGCTGCCTGAACAGACTCGCTGTGCTCAACACTTGCTGTAGGAGCTGAACTGCAGCCTATTTACCAATGACTACCAAAAAGACCACTTGGCAGCTTCAGGCTCACCAGATTACTTCATGTTACAGAATCTGACAGTAGACTCCTTTTTTCTGCAGCCTGCAAATTGAGGAACAAATTTCTACCGCAGTTTATTAAGCTACACATCTTTTCTTGCCTGAGTGCATTTTTATGTATGTAGTCAATTTAAGTCACATCCAGGTTGTTCGTCAAATCCTTTCATGAACTAGCTGGTGTTGCCATCTTATTGTCTAATTGGTCAAATCAAGTCAATTTATTGGTAACACATGTTTAGAAAGAACAGACATTCACGTGTTGTACAGCGAAAATAGGGTAGATAGATAAAAAGTAACAAACAACAGCCAAGAAGAACTTAAAACTTAAAAACAAACTATAAAATAAAACCAACAAAAATATAAATCTCAACCTCAGACTGGTTGACACCTGAATAGAAACTTTTGCAGTTGTGCAGTTCCTTTATGCCACAATTCTCTAGTTGAAAGTTGAGGATGCCATAATCCACTTTATCAAATGCAGCACTAAAATAGGAGAATCACCAGAATAACTACTGCTCTTACACCATATCTGCTGACATCTTACAGTATGCTGCACCAAAAGATTATCCACAGGGGATGGATACAGTTATCTGTCCATTTAATTCAAAGTAGTTTAAACATCTAAAAACATACACCTCCACACTGTCACACCAAAACATTTGGTGCTCAGTTTCCTTTACCATCTTTAGTTTCTTTTTGATGTAGACAAACTTGTATTTGCAAAACTTTATTTATCAACCTGAAAAAGGCCATTACAAAACTCTCTTCCTTTGAAAATGAAGGGAAAACTATATATGCAAACGTTCGAGTGACAAGACCCTCTAGTGGCCAAGGAGAAGGTAAAATAGTCGATTGTGATGTTGCCTCAAGTGAAACAAGAATATCACTTGCACAATATGCAAGTTATGTTACAGTTTCTATTGTTTGTAAGATGTACATGACCAGTGTTTTTCCTCCCTCTTTACTATCCATAGATCAAATAATGTATGTTTTCGTTAAATATTGATAATATATAATAATAAGATAATCAGATTCACTAAACTGTGCTTCATCATTACATCCCAAATATTGTTATATTATTATACAGATATTAATTGCTAGGGTATGCTTAACACTAGGAAGAAATATTCTGTTTAGTCTTGTAATATATATATTTTTTTGCTGCTCTTCACCCTTATGAGCTTTAAAAATCCAGACCACCTGTAGCACCATGACTTAATGATTGCAAACTGGCCACTGGAGTGAAAAGAGGTTGGTTGTGTCAGTTCCATGCATTGACTGGGCTGTCTACAGGTGGTACATTGATATATCTGACTGACTTTACTGAGAGAGGCGAGCAAACAGGCTGTCTGTCCAAAGACATTAACTTGTTTTGTACATGATTGTGTCAGAATTCGCTTCTATTGATATTTTTGGAGGAGCATGAGAGGAGCTTGCCATGACTGCCCCAACATATCAATAAATCAAGCCACACCACACATTACACGGATACCATGAATTATATAGAAATCTGTGGCTGACAGTATTAAAATGAAATCAAAATAAGACAGATTCCTGAGACATTTCTACTCTATTTTTAATTAAATGCAAAGAAATCTAAACTGTTATTTCAAAATCTGTTCTTTAATGAAATCCTGTAAATCCATACTTAATTCATAGTTGTGTATAGCATAGCTCTTGACACCATTATATTTAAGGTCCACTTTGGATTTTTTTTTTTAAACATGTAATACATTTTGCTTCACAAATGACTAAAAGTACACATAGATGCATTTACCTATCAAAGATTTACCAACAGCCGATCACTCAGACCACTTTTAGATGTGGTTTGGGACATAAAACACTCTGGATGCTTAAAAAACAAGTTCTGCTTAGTTGGAAAATAGAGCAAAATACTAATAATTTACAAAATTACTGCAGTCATTATTTTTCTTTACAAATGTGCAAAGTTACTGCTTTAGTCTTGATTATTGAGTAAGTGATGTGGAGTTTGGATTGCATTCATCAAGTTGCATTGAAGCTTTGTCAATGCCATATAATTAAGTATGGTAAATTATAATCATATTTAATGCACTGGACAGTTGGTCCAGTTAGGGTGAAGGTGGCAGACCAAGGAGCACATTGCAGTTTGAAGAGAGAGGTCAAATGGTTGTGTCTAGCAGTGTAAAATACAAATGAAGGCCTCTTTCAATCAAAGGGGAGGCAGTGAAAACATGGTGATTTCCGCCCACAATTCCATACACCAGAAAGCAGTACCTCACACTTCTCAGCCATATGTGTTACTCTTAGCTGCAACAAAAACACACACTGCAGAGCCTGTCCCTGTCTAAGCCCATAAGTCACATTTAGTCAAGACCTGAGTGCTGAGAATGATGGCTTCAGGAAAGGGGGACTTCCTCTGAGAGTGAAGAAGAGCAGAGGGGTGGTGACGAGACATTAGTGGGGCAGGAAGCATAGTGTGTGGTAAAGCTGTAGGATGGACTGTTCAACGCTTGCCTCTCTTCATGGCCATGTGCATGTGCTACTGGATCTCAAAGGGTCCTTCAGGGAGAAGAGACAGACCCAGTGGAGGATGGAGACACCGGAGGGAAGGTTAATTTATGCCCTGGTATGCAAAAAAATTGCCACAAAGGACTCATCGAATTCTTCTCTTTAGTTGTCACATGTATGTTGGTCAGAGCTTGGAGAGAACACAGCTCAGGACGCACTGGGAGAGAAATCATGAGGTGGGAGCAGTTTAAAATAGATAGATCATGTTGCTCTCAGCTGTATGAATCACCAATCCAACACAACTGCACTGTGTCAGGAAAATGAAAATAACAAAGAGCAATTCTTTGTACATTTCCACAAAGAAACAAGTAGCAGGACAACAAACATTATCATGTGTAAAGATATTTTATATTTATGCCTCAATCTTGTTACACAAAGCCACCTGCGTTGCAGAAGTTGGTGGCAGCAGCAAGTAGAGACAAAGTGGCCATGACCACTTACTGCTGCCTTCAGACCTGATGATGATTCAGCTTTTTCAACATACCCTACACCTTGTGACCATAGGTACCACAACAACCACATTGAAGGAGATGATTTTGGAGGTACAGGTGTGAATCCCTGAATTGTTAACCCCTCCATTATCAGCGAGGAAACAGATCCATGAGGAGACATTTTTGAGGCAACATCATCCTAAAAGTGGAACCAATTTTACTACTTTACTAATACTATAACAAAAATGACTAATGTGAAAAAAATAACAGAAACAAAATGGTGTCCATAGGACCTGTTATTTAAATCCGACTCAAAACGGTGTCATTTAATGTACACCATATTTTTAGCCTAAATGTCCTCTGCTGCCCCCTCTCCGTTGTCGTGTTTTCGTCCAGCATTTTCTATTTTTTTCTGTGGTTTTCCTCTACGTTTGAAGAAGTGGTCACCCACTTCAATTGTATTGGATTTGGCTGCAACACTGTTAACCACTGAAACTCCAACGTTTTTTGTGGACTCACACTTCCCCCAACCCTCCATTGGCATAGTGGTGAGTGGCTAATGACTGAATTTTCATTTTTGGGTGAACAGAGGCTGGGGCAGGCAGAGACAGAGGTTTTTCCCAGGGGCTGGAGAGGACCAATCCAGAGTTACAACAGAAAGAACATTGAACCAATGTTTACCAGGTGCTTAAAACATGACTCAAAATGTAATGCAAAGTATTCCGACTATATTTGAGTACAATTTTGGTTTTTACCCTCGGGGTTGAATGCACTTATTGTAAGTCGCTTTGGATAAAAGCGTCAGCTAAATGAAATGTCAAATATTTCTCACAATGACTGGTTTGTAAAAATACACAGCTCTTTCCCTGAGAGGTTTGCCACAACGACTTAAAACATGATAATATCTCAATATTGTGTTCACAACATTGCACTGATGTCCCGAAGGCCAGAAACCTTCCGCAATTTCAGCTTTCGATTTTGAATCTCCAGTCTGATCCAATCGTGTCGTTGTCCGATTTAAGCTACAGCCCACTCTAATTAAGTATGTGTGAGTGGATAATATCACGGTATGTGTTGGAACTACTTTTTGAAGAAAACATTAGTCAGTGCAGTGACTGTCATATTCTTGTTGTCCCATTGGTGTTACCATGTCTGATACAATTGTTCCTAGGCAGACACCAGAACCCAAATCACTGCTCAGTGCTTACTATTTGCCGCTGTACCTGTTAACTTATGTTAATGTTGCACAGAGAAGATGCAGATGATGAACGGCTGTTTTTCTAAAATAGTTCCAGCCAGCAATTCCCACTGAGACCACTAATTGTAGTGTTTACATGTCTGCATATGTTCTAATCAAATAATTGATATACAGCTGAACAACTCGTGAACTTTGGAATCTTCTAATTTTGGTAACATAACGCCGATACTGTGATATATGGTAAAAACCTGTTCTGACTGACTGTATCTGGCATATATCCATGAATACAGCACAAAAGTACTGGGTGAATGGAGAAGCTGATGTTTGTCAACAAATAGATCCAGCACATATCTCAAATTTATATTTGTGTTTGGAATTTTTTTTTTAATTTGTGAGCTTTAGTCTTTAGATTTAGTTTCCTCTGCTACCAGTCTTCATACTACTCTAGGTTAATTGTCTCCCTTTTGTTGCATTATCATTTTGTAAACCCATTATATCAGATTTAAAAACACTATTCCTTGTCTGTTTTCACCCAGAATGGTAAAGCTTGAGACTGAACGTACTGCTGCAGATAAATAATGAAGAGAGATTCTTAACAATCATTCTACTAACACCCTCTGAATGTCAAGTGACTCTCAAGTCCTGAACCAAAAGGTCTTCATCAAAGACTAAAGCCTGATGGTCTTGACAAGCTCTCTGCCCAAGTCTAAACATCTTCCTCGTGCCTGGTCTGTTCTGGTCCTTTACCCAGACAGCCCCCACCAAAGCAAAGTGAATCTTTTTTTTACGTCTTTCTCTCTCATCCTCTCTTGATAACTACCAGCATTCTGCAGGTTGCCTTTACTGAGCTGTCCCATGGGAGGGTGGGGTTTGTAAGTGTTGGGAGGTGGGTAAGAGAGACAGGTGAGATGAAACTAGGAGTGAGGGTGGAAGGGTGACAGGGTATAGAGAAGGCGAGGGGGCTGCAGAGTGAGCAGAAATGGCAGTATGAGATAATGGGGGAGGTGAGGGATAAAAGGATGAGGGACGGAGGGCGGGGGGTTAAGGAGTGCTGTGCATGTGCTTGGTGTCATCTGACTTTCAGGCTGGCTTGCTGATCTCCTCTGATGTACAGTATATGACATTGGCCTGGAAGCTCAGCCCCTAATCAAGGCAACAGCAGCTGCAGTCCTACACCCCCCACCCTCCCCCCTTGCCTCTCCACAGCCAGTGCCCACGGGAAGGAGGCAAGAAACCAGCAGCTGCTCACCTCCTCTCCCTCCTCTCCTCCAGTCAGGTGGAATGAGGGGATTGGAGAGGACTGGAAGTGGAACAGAAGGGTATCGGAGTAAAGCCGGAGATATTTGCATGCCTCCCAATGCTTCAGAGCCTCCAATTAGCATTGGAGGCCCCGCTGCCGGCTGCAAGACCAAACCACGGTTCGGCCAGTGGTGGCATTCCTGGGCCTGAGGATTAACACACCCCGCCTCTGGATGGGGATCGGCTAGAGCTACGCCCCGACCATGACCCTGTAACCAGCATGCATAAGGTCACACTCTGCTCGGCAACATTCAGGTGAAAGTTGTGTGTCTTAGCCATGAAGAAATCCTGAAATTAATGAAGCTAAAATGAAACCAAAAACAACAACACTTAAACCCAGACAGTCCCCTTTTGAAGCTACTTATACAACTTATACGATTAATGACCAAAAGTACATATATCACAGACACTTTTTTCAGCATTAATTGTTTAGCATATAGGCATTCTGTTATAGCCTCTCTTTCGATGGGACCCATAGTCTGTCCTCCTTAGACTGGAGCTGGATTTATTTCGTTTTAACTGGACATCTTAGTAACATCTCACCACATTAAAGCAATGCAACATTCATGGAATACTATTTTAGAGTTTAAATAAATACTGATAAAGCTTCAGACAGACAATTAGCATATGTTTCAAACCGCACACTGTTAAGAGTAGACAGGCAGTTGTGTTTAGCCCACACTCACACTAGGCTACAGCATGTACTTTATCCTGTCTGAAGATATGCCCATTCTAGGTCATGGGCCAGTTGTGCTTCAGCAGACAGATATTAGTCTGTCGAGCATTTTAGTCATTATTTCTTGCTGTTGGGCTTCAGTTATGCGTTGTGAAATGCGTCTCTCTCCATTTCGTTCTAATGCATAGTTTCTTTTTTCTCTTGCTTCAGTCTGAAATTTTTCTTAAATCTCCTTATAATAACGTATATTTTATATATTGACCATAGGTAACACAACATTTAATTTGAGTGAAAATTAAATGCAAAATATTATAAGATATTTTCATGTTGTACAAAGATATTGTCTTTGTTGTAAATTGCCATTAATAACAAATATTCACGATCACAGCATGAAACACTCAGCAGAGCACAGACCTCCACCAAGTTCTACAGTAGAAATATATAAGAAAAAAAAAACTTTCATCTACCTCTTAATCTACATCAAACTAAAATATGATGAGTACCTCACAGGACCCATTGCTCCAGCAAGTTTGTTGGAAATTGATTGAGTAGTGTTGCCATTATCGGTCTAACAAATAAACCCAAAATTAAACAGAGGTGAAAACATAACCTTCTTAGCAGAGGTAAGCTTCTCAAACGTCTGATATTTTTCATAAATGCCATTGTTGTTACACGTCTTCTGGACGTGAAGTTCTAAATATTTACTCACACATTAGCAACACCAACCTCATGTGCTGGTGTCAGTGTTGTAGGTACATATTTTTGCTCTACAAAAAAAAACTTAATCAAAGCAGCTTCCCATTGGGATCAGACATGTATATTAAAGGAAGATATGGACATAGAAAATAGGATATTAGGGACAGCTAATTTGTATCTATTTTTAGTCAATACTTACTATTCCCAATCCACAGTCTCTTTTATGTATGTGAGGACAAACTTTTCCTGCCTGGGTTCTAGTTGTTGTATGGAGCTGTCGAGCAAGACTAGATTGAAGTAATGTGAATAAGGAACATGGATATATCGTGCACCTCTGTTCAAGGCACGACCCCAGAGGAACACAACCAGCAGAGTACAGCATAGGTACAAAGACTGTATTTGAAGGGACTCAAGTTCCCAGAATCACCGCTTTGGGAGTAGAAGCAGAAAAGAAATGAGTACCTGTAGCTGAAACATCAATACTGTCACTGAAGAATGGCACCGCTCTAAGATCTAAAAACACCTTGGAGAAAGGATTCTCTCCAGTGTGTGCATCTGGTAGGACAGAGTTTCATGTGCATTTTATATTCAAGCATGAACATGTGCATACATGCACTATATGCTTTTGTCAAGTCTGTGAAGTGACTGAGGGACAGAAAAACAGTCTTGATTACAGCACACACTGACACATGAAGATGGTCCTGAAGCTTAGCCTGGACCTTACCTTACTCTCTGACAGGGAAGAAAGTGCTGTTAGTGTGCTCATGTAATTCTGGCAGAGCTCTTAAATTCAATATTGTTTGTCAGAAGCCTGTGTTCATTTTTTACTGGCTATATATTCATTTTAATTTATAGTTATTATTGTTAAATTCAAATTACCATTAACAAACAAGACCTTGGCTTCGGCTCAACTAAAGAGGACTAGTAACGGCGACGGCTGGAAAGGGATGGACAAGACCGACCTGCGTGCCTATGTAGGGCTGCTGATCTGGGCGGGTGTGTACAGGTCCCAGAGCGAGGCCGCCACCAGCCTGTGGGACGCCGGGAGCAGCCGGGCGATATTTCGTGCCACGATGCAGCTAAAAGTCTTTCACACGTATTACAGACTGCTGCGCTTCGACGTCCGTGAGATGAGACGCGCAAGTCGAGCCACGGACAAATTTGGGGCCGTGTGAGAGGTCTTGGATGCTTGTGTGGCGCGGGTGACACGGCTCTACCGGGGCACGAAGTGACCGTGGGAGAGCAACTGGTTCTGTTCAGAGGTTATTCTTTTTTTTGTTTTTAAAAATATTATTATTATGTTATGTTATTATTAATGCTGTCAAACGATTACATTTTTAATCGCGATTAATCGCATTTATGTCATAGTTAACTCGCGATTAATCGCAAATTTTTATCTATTCTAAATGTCCCTTCATTTATTTTTTTCCCATAATTTTAGTTTCGGTTTAATGCTCTTATCTACAAATTAAAATTAAAATGGGTTTGCGTTAACGCCATTAATAACGCGTTTAACTGACAGCACTAGTGTCAGGGACCGAGCAGGAAGACTAGAGAGCCACAGGGTTTCTTGAAAAAAAAGTTATTTTTTAACTTGGTTTCCTTAACAAAGTGCCAAAAAGATAAATTTCACAAATCGTCAATTTCTTCCAGTTAACAGCATCACAAAAAAGAAAGATCCCACTCAACTGAGATGGGGGAACATATATGGTGGCTGGTCAAGCCACTCAAAATCAAAGAGGGGGATAGACTTAAACATACTAACATTGAAAACAAACTACAGCCACAACATAACCCCCAGTACAAGTACAAGTACATTTCTCCAGTCTATCGCTCCTGACCTTCTTGCTTTACTCTTCCATCTTATCAACACTTTCCTTTCAACTGGCTGTTTCCCTAACTCTCTGAAGGAGGCAAGAGTAAACCCTCTCCTGAAGAAACCCAACATCAACCCATCTGAAGTAAACATCTACAGACCTGTCTCGCTTCTTCCCTTTCTTTCCAAAGCTAGAGCTATGTTTAATCAACTCTCCTCCTATCTCCACCACAATAACCTTCTTGACCCTCACCAGTCTGGTTTCAAGGCAGGCCACTGAACTGAGATGGCCCTTCTTCCTGTCTCTGAGCAACTTCACACTGCTAGAGCAGCCTCTCTCTCCTCTATCCTTAGCCTTCTAGACCTTTCTGCTGCATGTGACACAGTGAACCCCCAGATCCTTATTTCCTCCCTTCAGGACCTGGGTGTCTCAGGCTCTGCTCTCGCCCTGCTCTCATCCTACCTCAATGACTGCACTTATCGGGTAACTTGGAGAGGATCTGTGTCCTCGATCCTTTTCTTATCACTACTGGGGTCCCCCAAAGGTTCCGTCTTGGGTCCTCTCCTCTTCTCTCTGTACACCAACTCTCTCCGCTCTGTCATTCACTCACATGGCTTTTCCTACCATAGCTATGCTGATGACACCAAACTAATCTTCTCTTTTCCCCAAACTGCAGTAGCAGCACGAATCTCTGCCTGTCTGACTGACATCTCTCACTGGATGTCTGCACACCACCTGAAAATTAACCTTGATAACACTGAACTAATTTTCCTTCCAGGGAAAGGCTGTCCCACCCACGACCTGACTATTACTTTTGAAAACTCTGTGTAAGCCCCCACCCAGACTGCTAGGAACCTGGGTGTGACACTCAACAGTCAACTATCCCTTGCTGCCAACATTACTGCAACAACACTTTCCTGTAGATACATCCTGCACAACATCAGGAGAATACACGCCCTTCTCACTCAGAAGGCGGCGCAGGTTCTGGTCCAGGACCTTGTCATCTCACGCCTAGACTATTGTAACTCCCTCCTGGCTGATCTACCTGCTCGTGCCAACGGACCTCTGCAGGTCATCCAGAATTCAACAACTCGACTGGTCTTTAACCATCCTAAATTCACTCACACTACTCCGATCCTCTGCTCCCTTCACTAGTTACTGGTGGCTGCCCGCATCCGTTAAACATTAGTACTTGCGAACCGTGCTGTGAACGGATCGGGTCCAGTCTATTTCCAGGACATGGTCAAACGTTATACCCCAGCCCGTTCACTCCGCTCTGCATCTGCCAATGGGCTTGTTGCTCCTTCACTGCGAACTAAACACTCTACAACATCACGACTGTTTGCTGTCCTGGCTCCTTAATGGTAAAATGAGCTCCCCAATGACATCAGGACAGCAGAAAGTCTACACACCGCAAACTAAAAACACACCTCTTCTGACTATACCTTGAATAAAAGTGTAAACTAACAACTTAGTAGGACTTTAATGGCACTTACTTACAGAAGAAATTGTACTTTCTTTATTCTTGTTGTTTTGGGTTTGTACCCTCATGGTTGAATGAACTTATTATAAGTCGCTGTGGATAAAAGCGTCAGCTAAATGAAATGTAATGTAATGTAATAGACATGGCACATAGAATGGATTCAGGCTCGGCATGAGTAACAAAACAGTTCTTGGCACACTTAGTTCCCCTCTGGGCCGTCTCTCAGTCAATGCGGGGGTTGCGGGTCTTGAGCCTGGGTTACCCCAAAACCAACGGGTATTGTGGGGATTTAAAAATCAAAAATGAAACTGCTCGGTGTGGTGATCAGGGAACACAGTGGAGGTTACTGAAAGTCAGAGGTTGCAGATTTATCAGCATAACTCTCCTGCTGAGTTCAGATGGCTTCAGGGATTTTTTCACAATGCAGAATTTGTCAACAGATAAAAGAAAAAAGCACCAATATAAAAAAATTCTCATTTACAGGACATAAAGGTAAACGATGCGAACAAAACCAGTCGTGCACATCATATGAAAGAAAACCTGAAGCATCAGACCAGATCATCTTCTGCCACTGCAACATCATCCTGTTCAGACGCTGACATGTCCATTGTTGGCACTTTCGGCGGTAGACGGGGGAAGTCACAGTGGACACAAGCTCTTCTCGGAGAGAGGGTTCATCTTTGCTCTCTACCTGCATCACTGAGCCTTGGGTGTCAATGACCCTGTGGCAGGTTGTTCACGGGTTGTCCTCCCTTCGATACTTTTTGTAGGTACTATCCTTCCATTTTGGAGATGCTCTAACCATCAAAGCATCATAATTTGGCCCTAGTCAAAGTCACTCAGATTTTTTCTCTTGCCCATTTGCCATTTTTCCAACATAATAACCTTCAACCTAAACCAACCCACCCCTCGGTACAGGCCACAGAATGAGGTAATCACTGACTTACTTCACCTAACAGGGTTTTTAATGCTGATTGATGTACATTAATGATGCTAATTCAACATTGGTTGCAGAGGGTTTCAATTAAAATAGTTAAATTAATAGTCTGTACCACCCATTTACTGCCCATCTGGACACCAACATACCACACGGTAAACTACTATTATAGGAAGAAAAAAATAACTGTGTTCACAGCAGTACAACCAGAAGGATAAAAGAGAAGGCCAGAAAATGAATGAAGCATAATAATATATATTATGCTATATACATGGTATGTTGCTAAGATCATTATTTTTGAAGCCTTTATTTTCTTTTTAAACAACAATGTTTACATTTGAACCGTTTTTTAGAAACAGATAGTAGAAAGCTTGTATCCGTCCAGCGACACCTCAGTTATAAAGGTGGAGATTCAACTGTCACGTACCAATCACCTGAGCTGCAGTTGCGTAATACCAGAGCCACCCCCTGCAAAAACATGGTGGGTGATGTATGTCATGTTTCTCTTTATATCTTTAACACACATTTAATTTGAAGGAGTCAGGTACCGTAGATACTATAGCCTGTGAAAGTGGTTTAAGTCAAACTTTTTTTCAGCAGTCCCAATCACAGACAATGTATGACCATATCACAGGCAAGTCAACCTTGTTAATAGCAGGTTGGCCATAAATCAAAATCAATCCCCTCTCCACATGTTGGACTCAATCAATGTACACTAATCTGCCACAACATTGAACCCAAACTAGTTTTAAATTGTGAAAGATCATTGTTTAAGTTACTTTTTAATATACAGATGTGTCAAAAACTGTTTTAGTGTTAGTGTTATAGTTATACTCACAAACTTCTATAAACATCCATTTAAAAAATGTTTTGCTTTTGCTTTAAGCAAGCATTACTCTCTCATGAGGATTTCATGCTTTGTCCACTGTTTTCATTTGCATATTTATGGCAACAGGATATCAGGAACCAGCTTAATAATAACAATAATTTTGACTATTACTACTTCTACTACTTATAATAATAATACAGTGTTCATTTTTGGTTTGGTTCTGCATATGGGACTTTGCATCTGGACTTGTTTTGTGGGTTTTTCTATGGCAGCTGCTTACTCTGGTTGTATTTTTGTATCTGTAGTCTATACAGTCTCAGATTGTCTGTATCTGCCCCTATGAGGGACTTTAGAAGGAGGTGTCCAGGAACAGTTGTGTAACCAACCTTGAAATTCTTGTTTACGAATCGAGATCCTTAAAACCTGCACAATAATAGAGAGAGAGCAAACTATGGGAGGGAAAAAACACGATATAGTGATATGTAGTAAAATAAATGTAGAGGAGCTGAGGCAGGTAGAGAGAGAAGTGCTCAGTGCATGTTGGGAGGAGGTGCATGTGTGAAAGCAAATGTCAGAGTGAGATGCTCCGCAGTTTATACAGACTTTCTCTGCCTGACCTCCTAGTATAACGTCCGTAAAAATCCAGGAGAAGTTGATGTGGGAACACAGCAAGGAAAGGATCCACTGTGAGAGAGTATCTCCCAGTGAAAAATCAGTGCCATACATGTTGAAGACACTGACGAAGATGTCAAGAGAGTTGGTGGTGATAAGAGCTGATGACGGTGTCGGCTGCTGTAAACATGTGATCTCAGGAGCGGAGTTAATACGTCACTTCCTGCCTCTGTCAGCCGCAACCTGCTGCTCTACCTCTCGCCTGACTAGGTGGAGGATTTGATGCTGTTGTGAAAGTGTCTGTGCAGAGAACCTCCCGCTGTGATGGGCATATCTGAAAGAAAAATTCTGGGTATATGTCGTTAAATGGCTTTACAGACACTAGGAACCAGAAGAGAGCCTGTATTCAGAGAGAAAAGTGATATATTGGGACAATACAGTAATATAAGCTCTTTGATATGTGATGAAGCTTTGATTATTAAGGGCTTTGTTTGTGAGGAGTGGTATTTTAAATTATATTCTGTATTTTACAGGGAGCCAATGCAGAGAAGCTAAGACAGGAGTAATATGATCTCTCCTTCTAGTTCCTGTCAGCACTCATGCTGCAGCATGTTGGACCAACTGGAGGCTTTTCACAGACTTACTGGGACATCCTGATAATAAAGAATTACAGTAGTCCAGTCTAGAGGTAACAAATGCATTAGATGGCATTAAAAAATTGTTGATAACATTTAACATTGTTGTTTCTTCGTTGTGATGGATTCCAAAATCCTGACTGACTTTCAAGCAGACCATTATTTTGTAAATAATCACACAACTGGTTAGCAACAGCTTTTTAGAGGATTTTGGAAATGAAGATGAAGGTTTGATGTGGGTCAATAATTGGCTAAAACATCTTGGTCAAGACTGGGCTTCTTAAGCAGAGATTTAAGTACTACTACCTTAAAAGCCTGTAGTTTATAGCAGGTTAATATAGTTATTTGAATCTGATTTGATGTAGAACTGTTAGAGACACAACTTTCGTAAAAAGTCTAGTTGGGATAGAGTCTTAATAGACAAGTAGATGGTTTAGATTCCTTTAAAATTTAAAGTAACAGTGCAGTTTGGCTGATGACCACGTGTAGGTATCGCCACTGCTAGCATTAAACTATCATTGTTGTTGTTGTCAAAACTTCAGAGTAGAACAGCCAGAGTGTCGGAGAGCGGAGTTAATATTTTAGCATGGTTGGAGGCATTAGTGGTGTCATTATATTATGTGTGTGTGTGTTAGGGTGGGGTGGATGTGGGGGTAGCAGATAGCAGAGCAGAGCACATCTGCTCGTGAGGTTGGGGGTGTTGAGGGTGGAGGTGGCGGGTGGGGGCCCAGGGTGCAGCCTGTGGCAGCTCCCCTTTCCGTACCAGCCTCCAGAAGGGAGCTGTCGCAGGCTGATTTATACACGGCTAATGTCAGAGGAAAGCAATGTGGAAACTGTGGCATAAACACCGAATACCAGCAGAGTTTAGAGATTATCATTTTGTGTCTGGGAGGACTGCTCCTCCAACACAGCTATGCCTGCTCTCTCTCTCTCTCTCTCTCTCTCTCTCTCTCTCTCTCTCTCTCTCTCTCTCTCTCTCTCTCTCTCTCTCTCTCTCTCTCTCTCTCTCTCTCTCTCTCTCTCTCTCTCTCTCTCTCTCTCTCTCTCTCACACACACATGTGCTGACACACACGGCAATCTCCTGTTGTGAGGGTTTATCTCAACAGTGACCTACAGCTTGCATATTTTTTTACTATTCCCTTGCCTCTTTCTGTCTGGTTCAGGTAATGGTTACATATCTCTAGCATGTTGATCTGCTCTTTGTGTGAAATGTTACATAAATCTGGCAAAACCCAACTCATGTCACAACGTCCAAATTATGTGTTTTGTGACCGTGTTCATGGGAATGGTTCAAAGTCAGCATTCAGCAAAAAGTTTTAGGTACTTGCTGTCAAAAATATTTGAGGAAACACAAAGTGGGGGTACTTGTTATTACGTCCTTTTCTTTACTATTCTTGAGTGAATGTGTGTGAACCTACAGGCTACACAGCTGTCTTTTCTGTGCATGTGTTTGCTGCTTATTGTGTAAGGCTCAGAGGCCTAGAGTACAGCAAGCCAGGCAACGCGTTTTCGCAGCATCTGAAACATTAATGCAGAAACCCGATTAGCCATCCCATCACAGGCCTCCTGATCCTTGCCTATTGATTTTCCTTCCGTTCGCCCTCCCCCTTCAAAAAGCCGGGAGGGGAGTCTCTGAAGAGCCAGAGCACCTCTTCTCCTCTCCTAGGCCTTCTCTGGCCCGGGCCCTCTCACTGATCCAGCCTGGCTGATTTCTACTGAGACTTCGCAGGGGCTATAGACTTCTGACGAGAACCCTAGGTGTTGTAGGAGAGGGCTGGAGGAAGAAGGATAGAGATGGGAGGGGGTGGGGGCCTCAATTGTCAGTCAGTCTGTGAGCTGCAGTGATCATGGAGGGCTGAATCGAGCTGATCAGTATGCCGGGGTGGAGAAGTGTACACTCCAGAGAGAGAAGCTGTGTAATCAGAGATGAAAGTTGTTCAGGGTCTGGTCAGCTTGACTCTCTCTCTCCCTTTTGGTTTCACTGACCTGGAGCGCTTTCACTGAAGGGAGTGATGAACATCTCTGATGGCTTAGCCCAGAGACATGCTCTATCCATACGCTCCACACTGCTCTTAGGGGAACTTGGCTGGAGTTCCTTGGCAAATAAGGTGCATTGTGAATGTAAACTAGAATCCTGTGGAAGTTTTCGAAGAAGTAACTACAGGCTCAACTGCTTTAATGAACATATATTGCTTTGGCCAGGTTTGTGTAAAAGTCATCAGGATTGTCAAAAAAATTGGAATTTAAAAAAAACAAAAAACAATATGTTGTTGAAAACAATATGTCTTCAGACTGGAATGGCAATATAGATAATTTGTCCCAATCGAAAGGAGTGTTTCCTATAATAGCACCCCTTTTCGATTCACAGCTTTAGTAATGTATTTGTAATTTCTGCTGATAAAGAGTGTCTGTAGCCCTCACGTAGACCATCACGATGTGAAATCTTAAAATTGCAATAGTCAATATTTTCTCTTCGTGAATATTATTCTGTCAGATGTGTAAATAGACAGGTATTTGCTGAAGAAATTACTGCAAAAGTAATTAAAATATGTAACGGATAAATGTGTGTTGGAAATTTTAATTTTGGGCAATAAAAACTAAAGGTAAAGGTTATGCTACTTTTTTACATTCACGACCTCGAGGCTGGAATGTCAGTATTAGATTTTCTTTATGCATGAGACATTCTACCTTTAAAGGTTCAGTGTGTAAGATTAAGGTTAAGGTGAAACTGAACATTAAATACCCTGAGTGAATTGTTGTTTTTCTTTACCCTAGAATGGGCCCTTTATATTTAAAAACTTTACATTTACATATGGAGGGGGTCTTCTCTACGGAGGCCGCCATGTTTTTTACAGTAGCCCAAACTAGACAAACTTAACACCTTTTGAGTTTTTATGACAACTGAAGGCTGCCTGTTTGGAAGGGGAGGGTGAGGTGAGGGATATGTAGCTGCAACATGCAACTTCACCACTAGATGTAACTAAATTCTACACACTGAACCTTTAAGATCAGGACCTGTAAGCTCTAATGTCCATCTCTACTGTGCGCCAATTGATTTGATAAATATGTATTCTGCTTTAATGTATTATATCATGGCTATGAGAAGACTTTTCCACAACTTAAAATCAGTTTTAAGGGAAGGGACATCAGTACTTTTGGCAACGTAAATCACTCTGTGCTTAATGTTTTGGGTATCCTCTTGTTATTTGACTGTACTTTTTATTTGTACTGTACTTTTACTTACCTTTGGTTCTCTCAACCGGCCCAGTGCTTGACCGTGTTTCCTTTTGTACTACTTATTTAAGAGAAGAAAAATAGAAAAATTAACCAAAACAGACTGTGTCAGCATACTTTAAATGTCATCAGGATCAAACAGTTTGTGGGAAAATAGTTTCACTTAACACCTCTTGCCTAGCATAGAATAGACTGTTACAAGACAAGCCACCTGAAATTAAATGTAGTTTGAGCAGCACAGATGGGACTGTGACAATGATTGGATCAGATATCTCAGTGGAAGTGCTTCGGACTTTTCTGGTTGCTAGTGTTTTATGCATAAACAAACTGTGTGTAGGCGTATTCAAGTAGCTTATACCTTGCCTCATGAACATGATACACACTCCACAGACAGATCTACATGTCTAAAAAAGCAGAGACTGGGAGGAACAGCCTCCATTCCTCAATGTGTACTCTAGAACACAGCTAAACTGATCCAGAGCCTAAAAGAACTAAGAGACTGTGTCTGTGTATGACAGAGGTAGAGAAGAGTGCAGCCAGGGAAAACCTCTGCTAAAACATCATTGCTCAAGGCATAATCGCTGTTAAATAGGTTGTTGACATACACTGTGGGCTGTGCGCAAACATCTCATTTGACCAATTATCCCCTTCGTTGAGGTAGTGTGGTCTAGATGGAGAGGGCAAGCACAGATTTGGCAGAGACAGAAGGAGTAACTCTCTCCTATGCTGTGTTAATGGAGTTTCCAGATGTGCCTTAAAAGAAGAGGAGCAGTAGCCCTGGGTGACTTGCCACATGTGTATGTGCACTGTGTGAGTGTGTGTGTGTGTGTGTGTGTGTGTGTGTGTGTGTGTGAGCATACCTTTGTCCATGACCGTGACTATATGTGTGCAGGTGTACTAATGTTTAGCGGACCACCCCAGGGTGTTACTCACCACGACAACCTCCTCCCTTTAAACTCCCTCAGCCACCCCACTACTAACGCAGAGAGGAGCAACCATTTCCAGGTGAACTTGCAAAACGATCTAATGATTGATGATGCTCAGCACAATGTGATGACTTACTGCAAATTAACCTTTTATCAGTGTTTGCATTCTATCTGTTTCTGGGACTGATAATTGAATAAAAGTGGGATGATGTGAATGTTGTGCACGGGAGAAGACAGTCAGGCCATAATAGATATGTGTTTGAAACCTGAGTGCTTTTTTGATTGTCTGATGGTGTCTGTGATTACCCAGTGGTGATAAATAGCTTGGAGAAAAGCCCCCACTACCCCCAGACTGCAGACCCCTCCTGCTGTAATCAATGACATGTTAAGCTGGCAGGCTTTTGAAGTGAGGGGTTTACAGAGGGGTGCTGAAGGGGTGACATGTGTGTGTCCCTGTGTGGGTGTGTGTGTGGTGTGTGTGTGTGTGTGTGTGTGTGTGTGTGTGACAGAGAAGTTGAGTGGTATTGATGATGTGCGGCGATGGGACACAAGGCAGTAAAGAGAGGGAGGCAGTCCATTCCAGAGCTGCAGGCTTTTTTGGGGGGTGGGTAGGGGGGCTTGACAAGAGCAGAAGCCAGTCTGGAACTCATCACGTGAACTGGAGTGACTGGACGGCCGATGGTTCACCCGGACAGGTCACACTCAAACCCAACCCACTACATTTTCCCCCTCTCATCTTTTAACAAATTCAGTCTTGTGAAGATTTTGCCATTTGTGTATTTAAAATCCACATCCAAGAGTTCCTACCTGTGTCCATAAACCTATATTTAGTGTATATCATAAATATGTTGGCCTTATAAAAATGTACTTGGATAGTTATTTCTAATGCAGAAAACCATAGGTAAGAGGTTAGGGTGGATGGTGGATGTCTCAGACTAGATTCATTATTTGTATGGTTTGTGATTAAATTGAGAGCAACTAAAACTCTTTAAGCTTAAGAAAGATCAAAGTTTTCATTCTTCTTTCTCCACTAAATTAAATAATGAAGTAATTGGCTTGTAACCTATATAGTAACATATTCTGATCTGACTTTCAGTACCCTTAAAAGCTAGTACATTTTTGAAAAGAATATATGATTTTTTTAACATTACCATAAATTACTGGTGAATGGTTTAGACACAAACCCACATCGGTTAGGAAAGGACAGATGGCTTGAGCTGAAATTAGTTCTAAGATTAAGTTTTGGGACCTTTGTCATCAAGGCTACAGGAATATACACGTGGTAAGGGTTGAGGAGCAACTGTGGTCTTCTCCTGTGTTCAAAGCTGGACATCATACACTCAAACATCTCTCTCTGTGGAATTTGTGTCTTGTCCGTCAGTAAATCTGGTGGTTTTGGAACACAAAGGGTGTCGCTCTGGCAGGTCAGGGGAGAAACAAAGCATTCAAGAAGTCAGGGACTGGAGGACTTTGGACAATAACTTAAAACTAAACAAATCTACACTAAATATTAATTTACATTTAATAATCAGAGCATTCATATTAATCACTCAAAATCAGCAGAAACAGCTGTTTATGGCTTGCAGCTCCCTCACAGGCTCATACTCTCGTTGACTCTTCACTTCTTCACAATCGCTCCCCTTTGCCTAAGGATCAGGTACATGGGATAAAATTGGAATCAGCCCTGAAAGTTCTTCTTAGAACCATATAAAGCAAGAAGGCTAATGAACCAAACCAAAAGACGTGTTCTGTCTGTCTGTCTATCATCTCCTCCACTCCGTATGAGTAGGCCATCACAACACTGCACATCAGGCATCCCTGTGTGGCCTGCATGATTGATGTCTGTCTTTAATTGTATTTAAAATGCTCCAAAAACACCAGGATCATTCCTTAACCTAGCCAAGTGCTTTACGTTGTCCAAACAAAGCCATGAAAGTTCATATTTACTAAATCTGTCATTCCTTTGAACTGACTGAGGGCAATAACTACTTACAGTCATAGAGTATACTGGGATGAAAACCTGCTGATAATACTTATTCATTTTTACTTATAGAGGGTTTTACAACTGAAATGTTGGTGCATTTAATGTTGTATGGATGTGAGTACTGGGATTTACTGATTGTCTAGTCTAATTATGAGCTTGAAAGAATAAGTATACTTGTCAGGGGTTACCCCATACCCTGTAAGATATAAGGTAGTAAACACCTATCATACACAAACAAGGGACATACAGTTATAGCCTACTTGTCTTGTGCTATGTTAACAACATTGGTTGCAGAAGCTCAGCATCAATAGCATTAGTATGGCTGTAGCATTAGCCAGCACGGCAGCATGTTAAGCTAGCAACATTAACTCACATAAACCATTTATTCTTACTAAACTGTACCTACACAGAGTCCACAACCAACAGTTGGAAATAAACTTTTAAACAGAGTTTTAAAGTTAGTTACTAATCTGGAGTGTACCTCATGAAAGCCATTCCAGAGAGGTGTTTAACTGCTATGACAGAAATGCTCTTTTAAGTGCCCATAATATAGCATTGTGATATTTCTTTGACAGGCTTATCTTCTTAGTATTTCCCCATTCATGTGTCCTTCCACCATGGGGCTCAATATTACACTTCCTAATACAAAAATATATTTTATTGCTGCCCACATTATAATAACTTGACTAACCTCAACTCGGCATAGCTCATAAGAAACTTGGTTTAACCAATTTGTGACCCTAAAGATTTACCTTTTAAAAATTGCTACTACTTTTCCAATTTGTTAGTATACTGAAGTAATACCATACTGCAACATGTGCTGCAGTATGGTGATGATAAACAAAGGAAATCCATTTAGCTGGTGATGTTTCCTCCCCATCTCTCTGTAGTAATATAGGACATTATTTGTGCTTTTTGTAACTCAGCAAAGCTGTAGTTTGAAGTGGGAGTCTGTTCTTTTTTGTTTATAGTTGTTCTCATGTGTGGGTGAGGAGGCATCCGTGTGTATTTGAGGATACTATATTTTAATGCATTTTTCTATGCAAATGTATAAGACCATGGATGTGTGGAAATATTGTGTATGTATGACTGCCATGTGACTGTATGAATATATACTTTTTACACTTGTGTGTGCACTTTTGCACTGTGTGTGTGTGTGTGTATGTGTGTGTGTGTTTGTAGCCCTGAGAACTTGGCAGTGTGTCAACCGAGTGCTCCAGCAGTGAGGGGGAGCTGCTGTGTTTCTCTGGCCTGTGCTGGATCCCCTTTCAGCCTGACACAATCCCACAATCCCACAATCCCACAGCTCTGAGCTCTCAGCAGCAGCCTCCACAGCACCAGCGCTAACCCACTGTGCTCTCATACCCACCCAGATCACTGTTCCAGAATCTGGCCGCTGTCAGCGTCTTCAATGCTGCTCCAGCTCACTCAACTGTACTGCACTTTGGTGGAAGGGAGCCTAGACATGTCTGTTGTTTTACAGTAATACCATATTGAAATATCGTGGTTGCCAGATCCAATTAATCAGTGACAGTACCTCTGTCCACAATGACTCACCAATGTAATTAAAGGGTCGGTTCATATTTTCTCATTTCCCCCTAGTGGTATCTCGGCATGCAGATAGTTTGGGTTTTATTTTTCTGTCTCTAAGCTTTCTGCTCCCATCGCAGTACAAAGAAGGGAAAACAGAGTATTCCGTTTCCACTTCTTAAATCACTGAACATTTTCATTTAAAAAAATCATCAGTTTTGTGATGTTGCTCCTTCAAAACATCCCATGTAAAATTCACTATCCTTACTGTCAAGAGTTCAGGCTGCTTAGTGAGGGTCTTCTAGGAAATTAAAATATTATGATGACTGGACTGAGGGACCAACCACCAGTGTGTGTTTGTGTGTGTGTGTGTGCGTGCAAACTGGTCAGCCCAGTATTTAATACTGTTGAATGAATTGGTAGAGCACAGTATACACCCCTTGGCTTCTTTCAGAGTCGGGGCAGGAGTGAATGTCCCCTTCATGTGGGGAAGTTGGACTATGGAGGCTTCAGTGATGCAGAGGAGCTTCTTTATTTCTCAACTAAAAATATAGATTTACTTAATTGTAGTGTTGAAACAGTTGTTGACTAATCACATTTGTCAGGTGTTGGTGATGAGGTGAACAGTTTCAGAACTTTCAGGATATGTTATAGCTTTTCCAATAAAAATGATGAATAAATATGGAAACAAACAACTGGTTGAATTATAAAAAGAGTCAATTTGCTCTTTACTCTAATTTAATGTGTTCATTTTGAAGGTGGAATGAGTGAGTGCTCTCATCTGCTTTAGTGTGCATCATCAATATCATGAGCAGAAGCAGCAACTCTCCCAGATGGACCTTTACAAGATGGGTATTGATTGATTCTTCTCAGAGTGGTGGTGATAATGTGACAAACAGCAGTCATTTCCACTGAAACATCACTTTGGTCCACTAGTGAAGCCTTTATCACAAAGCGTATCAGAGGCTTCCTGGAAGCTCTCTTCCGGCACTGGGGACCTGTCAGACCACTGAGCCAGTGGATCAAATGACACTGTGGCAACTGCCTTAATGACTCTGTGTCATGGTCCGGGATTAGAAAGAGAGGAAACAAGCAGTACAGGAGACTGAGATTCACAGTAGAAGATTTTCGGCCTTCATTTCCACAGAAAGAGATGATCAATTGTGATGTCTTTGCTAGTTTCAGACCAACAACATTTGCTCACAGAGCTTCCTGTCTAAATAGAAGATACACAAGTGTCTTTCTGAGCATCCCTGGACATGTTGGACTTAGAAAGAAGTGTGGTCAGGCTTTGTGTTGGTGCATTGCTATCATGAGGCAGTGGAAGGAGATGGACAAACATTAACTAGGCACATTCATTGTAGTAATATATATGATATGTGGCAAAGTTGTGGTGGTTGGTTTGGTGGGCATAAATCAGTATAAGCAATGAGAATCCAACAATGCCACCCTGCAGGGTCTAACCCAGGGAGCAATGTTTATCAAAGGCCAGTACAAGTAATACGAGAGGCATTCAGGTTCATTATAATTATGAGGACACGTCATGGCTCCTTTCAAAAATAATTCTTCATTTAACAATATTACCAAAAATAAATTATTAAGAGAGCCATTAAACACACCAAAAAGACATGCACAGGGGGAATTATTCAGAGCTGAGGCTTACCAGCGTAGAGGTAGGCTAACAGAGTAGAGGAGGTATCTCAGAGATGCACACTGACAACACACAGGAAGGAGATACCTCCACCACTTTAGGCTCACAGCTTCTGAAAGGCAAGGCGGACACGTGCTGATAGGTCTACACTCACACAAAACAAAAAGAAAACAAAAATGACAGAAACCAAAAGAAAACCTACTAAAACTGAATTATTTTGTATTAGATGATAGAGAACTTATTTAGAAATTAGAAACCAAAACAAAATAAACTACAAAATTAATCTTAGAATTACATTTTTTTTTAAACTAACTTATATACACAAAGCATATTATTTACATACGGTAGATGAACATGTACTAGAACATAAGCAAAGTACACAAAATATAGGTACAGAAACTATATTATTTACTGTACATGAAGTAGAAAGCCACGTAGAAAGCCAATTTAAACAATATACACAAAATATGATAAACCAAACCAACTGGGCAGCCACATGGGTGTCACTAAACAAATTTATGAATTAACTAACTAGAGGCTCAAGTTAGCTGTTAAAAGAGTGGAGAAATAAAAAAAAGCACTACCCCCCAGTGAAGCTGCCAAACGCCAGTAAGACAACTCAGGCCCACTGTGGGCCTAGTCAGACTGGCTCGCTACTATCACCAACAGTGGTCCGCGAGAGGGTTCACTTCCGCAGAGGGGGATCCACGTTAGCAAGATATGTAACAATTCTGGTAATCAGATGGACAGGAAACAGGGTGTGCCAAGGGGGAACTCAGAAGACAACCACCAGTTTTTATAGTGACTACATAACGTGATTGGCTAATGGTGGCTGAGTAATCAAGGGGGTAAAACAATACGGACCTGCATAATATGAATACACTTTTCTACCACAAATATTGATATTGTAGACACACAACAAGTCCATCATATTGACATCAATATTATACAAATATTGACATAATATTATATATATCCACCTAGGTGTAAACTCATCTGTTATATTCAATCAAACCCATGATTTATTAAGACACTATATATACAACCCTTTTTTAACCATGCTACTGGAGCAGCAAACAATTTTGTCATGCTTTTAAACTAACAAAAGTGGATTCGGGCACATTCTAAATGCCACGGCTCCATGAGTTTGTGTTTGCACAGCGGTCTACATTGTGCAAAACTTAAAAGCTACATAGTTTCATGTTTCATGTTTGCATGCAAGTAGTCCTCTTTGGTGGTGTATTGTTGCATATGTTCATGTTGGCAATAAAATGACAGCATTAGTGTTGCATTTATTTCAACATTAGATCATATGGTGTCATAATTGAACATAATAGTACTTCCACATAATCCTTTTATCAGACCCCAATTTCATAACCTTTGATTTCTCATTGTCAGACCACATGCCATTAAAAATTACTCCTTTTTCAGATGTCTACCTTTTTTAGCTGTAGCTAAATTTAAGGAAATATTTCCAATAAATCAATTTATAATTATCATCAGGATATGTATCACAGTCCTTTGAACTAGCTGTAATCAAACCCCTTCTTAAAAAACCAACCCTAGACCCGGTGGTTTTAGCCAACTACAGACCGATATCTAAACTCCCCTCTAAAATATTCGAGAGGGTTGTAGCCAATCAGCTGTGTGAGTTTATCGAGGAAAGTAATGTATATAAAGACTTTCAGTCGGGGTTTAGAGCCAATCACAGCACAGAGACAGCCTGTCACTAATGACCTTCTAATAGCTTCAGATCAAGGGTTTTGTTTCTGTCCTCGTTCTGTTAGATCTTAGTGCAGCATTCAACACTATCGATCATCACATTGTATTACAGATGAGCAGCAATTTTGTCTTATAAAACTCAGATAAAACAGAGTTTCTAATACTTGGCCTTAAACACCTTATAATAATATAGATTCATAAAAAATAGTTCACGCCTTTGTTACATCCAGACTGGACTATTGTCATTCATTATCATCAGGCTCCAGCAGTAAGTCGTTAAAGACTCTGCAGCTGGTCCAAAATGCTGCAGCACGTGTCCTGATGAGAACCAAGAAGAGAGACCACATTTCTCATGTATTAGCTTCACTACACTGGCTTCCAGTTAAATCTAGAATAGAATTTGATCCAGTTGAAGCTACATCGTGGTTCATGAGATGGTGGATCGTGAATCAGAGATCGTGATCGTATTGATAGATCGTTGAGGCAGATCCTGCATCGTGTTGGCAGCTGATTGTGGTAATGATGGTGCATCCTGATTATAGTAGTGGATAATAACGATGGATTGTGGATTATGGTGGTGGATCTTGATTGAGGGGGCAGCTGATCGCAGAGTATTAATTTCAACAAGTCTGCTTAATAAACAATATGCCTAATCAGATACTCTACCATTACTGACAATAACTCTGCAATTTAATTTGGAGTAGTTTTTCCTTACTCTTGTTGCGGGTTAAGGACAGAGGATGTACCAGCTGAGACAAATTGTGAATATGATCTGTAAAAGTAAAATTGTATGGATGATGTTGGTGTGTTACTGGTAGTGTAATAGTGTACTGCATCCTGCTCATGCATTCACATAATAATTTCATAAAAAAATACTTATCATCAGTGCCGCTTGATTAAAACAAATATCCACAGGTAACCTTTAATTTTGCCCAGGTAGGATCAACATACAGTAAATAACTTTTGAGTTGGAACTAAACTCAAACAACACAAATACAAAAATGAAGTCTACATAGCAAACAAATTAAATTGGGATCAGTAAATGCAAACAACACAAATGCAGAAAAAGTAAACAGATTCTGAGATAAGACAGTGCTTTAGATGTATAGAATTAGAGTCAAGAATAATTGTGAGGCTAAAATAATCCAAGTCTGACCAAATGGCTCAGCTAGCCTGAGAGCCACTTAAGGGCCTTGTTATGCTTCAAATGTATTGTTTTCTAATCCTCTAAAATCAAGAACTGTCAAGATAAATAGAAGATTTTGTTTTGGTAGATTTCTGGAACAAGCATGGTAACTTTATGCAGTAATTGACAAGGTGTGTCAAAGTATAATAAAAGGCAGGGTTAAGACTCTTAGGCTCTCAAGCTCCATTTACACTTTTCATGTCAAGACTGACCAAAGCGTCAATGAGCTTTCAGAGAGACTTGTCTAAAGTGATGGCATTTCAATTTCTTTCTGTGATCCGTAGCACCCTTGCCTGATGGAACAGCATATTCAAATGAATGCAGGTGCATACACAGGCTGTGCAATGACTTGCACTTAAGTCTCACCTTAAGCATAACAGTAAGCTTCCTTTTTTTCTGTTCATGATACAGTCAGTAAGATGTAAGATGACTCACAGCCCTTGGTTATGGTAAGTGAAACATTGTAGACTAGTTAAATTCAAAAAAAGATTTGCTGACCTCAAATACATCCAACCCAAACCAAAATCTTTCACTGACCTTAACCTTGGTGCTATTGCTTCCTAATATGAGGGTGTGAACATCTCAGGAGTCTGTACTGGTGAAAATCACCTCAAACCCCTCTGGTGCATCAAATGTCGCCTTTAAGTCATTCCTTAATATGTAGCCTGTGAACTTATTCCAACTAGCACTAACATTTGTAAACATCATGTAGTTGGGAATTTTGTTTTCAAATATATAAATGATCGATAAATATATTATTCCTAAGAGCCAAGGTATTTGTATGAAGTGTTGTCACTTGTCACTGGGTATTGTTGAGTAGCATGACATGACAGGGGTTACCCTGTTGTGTATGAGTAAAACATCCCAGGTAACTGTTCCCAGCTGCTGCAGTGCACATGTAACAATGTGTACTGCTAGCGCAGTGCGAGCTGCTGTGGTGTGTCTGGACAACATTTCCCAGAGAGTCTCTATTTGTTGTTATGGCTTATTTTTTGTGTCATTATAGATTAATCTGATTGTTATTAACTAATTGAGTTGTGAAATAGTGAAAAATCACAATAGCAGAAGTTTTAAATGCCAACCTTTGTCACATACCCTGAGATAAAGTCAAACCTGGGTACTGCTACACAATTTCTTGTGTATCCCGTTAATATCCAAAGAAAACAAACTATGGTTATTTGAACATGGAAGTTCAGTTTAAGAAGGAAATTACTAGACTGACATGCTGTCATGAGAAACAAATGTTTTTGCCCGCTGTGCTGTCTTTCTTGATCTTATTTAAAAAGCCAACAAGTCAAAGCAAATGAAGCATTTAGAAACACGTCAAAGCCTTATATCATATCCAAGCTCATTCAATATAATGCTCAGGGGGAGCCACCCTACTTCAGACATAGACACTGCCACATCAGCACTGCGTGTGTCTCTGCATGTGTGTGCCTGTGTCTCTCATCTGTGCGTGTACGTGTGTGTCTATGTGCTCTAAATGCTGATTGATGTATCTCTGGCTTTGTCAGCCCTTTGGCATAGGTGGAACAGGTGTGACTCTGCCACAGAGTACGGCTCAGACAAGCCATATCACAGCACAATGAGGTCATTGTGCAACACACACATTCCAGCACAGGGCCCTCGGACTTTTACAGGCGGGAGGTAGCCATCTGTGTGTGTGAGAGAGTGGGTGTGTAAAAGTGTGTGTGTGTGTGTTGCTGCAGGTGAGGGGGATTTGGAGGAGATTTGCTCTATGAAAGGGATGTGCTCACCAGATGCGTGTCCCTACACACTCTCAGAAACACCTCCAAGGCTCAGACACACACACAGCAAGAGAAAGACACAGAAGTGACGATTCTCCAGAGTTGCAAAATCAGCGTCTTGTGTGTGTGAGAGTGGGCGTCAGGTTAAGTGGGGCTGGCTGGGTTTTCTCCGACCTTGTCACTCTTGTTTCAGATACAGTCAAGGCTTCGCTGGTTCTGCTGGGCCCTGGGGTCCATTAGTACATTATTGATGTTACTACGGTGATGAAGTCATCTGGTCTGACTCAGACGGCTCATTCAGTGGCATCTGTGTTTGTTTGCTTCTTGGTTGACGCTTCAGCTTCCTAGTATTAACATAATGAGACATAGCACGTGCTTACTTACTACTTATTTCTGGAGGTAAGATGAGGGGGACCATGCTCTCTCTGTGTGTGTGTGTGTGTGTGTGTGTGTGTGTGTGTGTGTGTGTGTGTGTGTGTGTGTGTGTGTGTGTGTGTGTGTGTGTGTGTGTGTGTGTGTGAGTGTGTGTGTGTGTGTGAGTGTGTGTTTGTGTGTGTGTGTTGGTCTGAGTGGTGTCTAGTGCTATCTCCAGGGTTGGGTGTCTGGACTGGGTCCCTTGTAGCTGCTTTACAGTTTAACCAGCCTTGACTTGCTGTGTGGTGACATGTCTGCACTACACTGATGGGATGACTGGGTGGATCTGCTCCTTGAGTGTGTTTGTGTGTGTGTGTGTGTGTGTGTGTGTGTGTGTGTCTGTGTGTGTGTGTGTGTGTGTGTGTGTGTGTGGTCCAGGTATTACTCATCTTGTGGGGACCTAAATCTGTTAACACAGCCACATTATGGGCACTTGTGTTCCTCAAAAAGCAAGTCCCCATGACATGAATCATTACATTTTAAATGTCTTTAAATGTTTGGACAGGGTTAGTCGTATGTTAATATGTTAAGTCAATGTAATGTCCTCTGAACTAATGGAGACACGATGTGTGTGTCTCTGTGTCTATGCATATGCTTGTGGGGATCAGTGTGGGTGTAAGACTGGAGGCTGACTGCTGGGCTATGCTTGAAAGACTTCTGGCATGTGCTGGTGCCTGCATTTTTCACTCTTGACTGGAAGCATATGCTGTAGCACAATCGAGACAGTGTTAGACAGGCTTGGCGTGAGGGACTCAGGCAGCTTCCTCCACATCTGGCAGCGCTTGGCCCTCCTTCCAGGTGAGTCACATCCCCCGGGAGAGTGGCTCTGCTGCGGTCCTTGGTCCCTCAGCGCCTGGGCATCTGGAAGTGTCTGAATCTGTCTCCTAGTCACATCTATCTCCACATGCTTTTCCAATTTCATCACCCCCAACCACCACCTCTGCGGCCCCCGACCGTTCACTGACCCCTGCTGTGCCCCAATCACCCCCACCTCTGTACTCCGGGTGTCATGGTTTAGAAAGACAGATGACCGAAATTGACAACACCCCTGAAGATATGTACAGACAGGATTACAGGTCAAATTTGTATGAATTGTCATTTCTTTTGAGGAGTATTAAGGAAAGAAATAACAACACTGTAATCAATACATTGATTGCTGAGATCTGGGAGAACAACTTAACTAAACATTAGTTAAAGATGGCAAGAGACCCAAACAAAACCCAATGTTAAGTCAGACTTTTACATTGCAGTCCTTATGTCTTCAAAGATAATCTGTATGAGAATGGGAATCATTTTTTTGATAAAAGTAAATCAGGCAGCCATAAATGTGTATGTGCGCATGCACATGCATGTGTGCAAAGAGGAGGGAATAAGGGGTGGAAGGGACCCCCCTAACCCTTAAACAGGAATGTCACAAGCAGTCTGGGTAATTATGTCCCTTAGCCTAATGGCTGTTAGGGAGGCCCAGCTGTGTGTGTGTGTGTGTGTGTGTGTGTTGGCCTGGGGAGGAGAGGGGGTCGACTGATGGGAGTTGCATGTGGCAGAGTGGATTGATCATGACACAAACAGATGTATGTTGGTGGAAAACATGTTGGTGTCCGTGTGGAATGGGTCTATCCTGATCATTAAAGAGATGAAAATAAACATCTTGCTCTGATTAACGGCAGCCGTCCCGGCGGACTTGTCAGCTATGCCGCTGACACACCACGCTGAGGCCACACATATGTGTGTTCAGATTTAGGTTTAACATAAATGTGTTCCTGTTTAGAAACTGGTGAGCCATGCTGCAGCTGCAAGGCATGAGTGTCAGACTGTAGGCTAATCAAGTGGGCAACCATTTATTCTTTCTGTTTTCTAGGTGTCTAATTGGAGATTTAGAATGGATAAGTGAAAATGTATAGTCTTTTCTCCCTCTATCTCTCTCCCTTTCTCTCTCTCCAAGGCTATTTAGAGAGGAATGCTGCATGCTGGAGTGTCACATTTCACCAAAGAAGCAAAAAAGATGGAGAAAGTGAGCAACATTGAAATTGAGGAAAAAACGAAAAAAGTGGGATCAAGTGGGACTCATATTAGTCCATAAGGTTGATGCACGTGTAATCATGTGAATGTGTGTATTATTATATGTGGTATTTTACAATTGTTTTACTATTTAAAATGCTGTAGTGCATGTGCTACTGAATGTCATGAAGAACATGCAATTCGCTCTTTAATTCACTGAGTGTTGCATACTGGGGTGAGACTGGTGTATGTGTGTGTTTGTGTTTGTGTGTGTGTGCCGTACAGAACTGCTTTCTGGACCCTGTGAGTGTCAGTGTCAAGTAGAGAGAATGGCAGTGTAGTAAACCATCCAGCCCATGCTCCTGGGATTACCTCTTTGCCTGTTCATGAAGAGGGCCTGAAACACATTTGCCCTGACATTTAGTGAGAAGAAACAAAGTCAAAATTGGTTGTGTTGAGTCCCACGTAAACCCCTCGAAATGGGTCTTGTTTACTGATCAGTTTATGTGATGTCTTAACTTCTGCAATGGCATCCCTCCTAATGAGGCACCTCTTGTCTCTTCTGTTGAAATGATAGCCTCAGAGAAGATTTTATGTGCGTGCGCCATGTGAGCATTGATCAGTCCAGACTTGTAAAACAGCCTCCACAATCCAATTTTCTGCCTTGCTGTATTCATTTTAATTTGCCACACTGATGCCATCTTGGGTCAAGCTTGTTTTGGAAGAAAAGCAAACACATGTGAACCAATGCTGTGAACCCTTGCGTCTTCCTGCACACTCTAACTACAGCATAAAAATCTTTTTAGAATTTTTGTATGAATATGTAGTTTTGATCAGAACAGTGACTTATTGGTCTGGATGGATGGGTTAAAACATGGCATTAACACACAATAGACTGCTGTTCGTTTGTCATCTCTTAGCTTCTGTAAACATGGTTGTTGTTCATTTTAAATATTAAATCAAATAAAAAGATTTTTCTCATATCTTAAAGGAAATTTAAAGATTTTAAGAATGTGTAAACTAACCTCTGATGTACAAAAAAAAAGAATTTCCATCTTGAAGAAATTTTGGGACAAGCAGAGTACACATTCTAAATTTCTCTAGAAAAACTTCAGTCTTACTCTAAAGTTTATTAATGAGTAGTCTTGCTTCCTAAAATTGTCAACAGAACTTAGCCTCCTGCTGACCAAACTAGCCAAAGAAAATCTTTTCAGAATTATTGAACAAGTGTGATGCCCAAACCACCACCAAAATGTGGGCACATTTCTAGATAACTATGTTGTCCCAAAAATGTGTTGTTTTAATTCAGGTTTTGACAAATCTATCACTGAAATTCTTGCAGCCAAAAATGTGAATTTGATCGATAATATTATAAGAAGAAAGTAATATTCACCATGAAAACTAGTACTGCAAACACAGCTTGACTCAACTCCTATGTCTCAGGGTGGAGGTAGAAATATCTATCGCAATAGTGGTTGGCTATCTCAGTTCTCATATTTGTAGAGTGACAATTCAGATTTTTTACCACCTACATTTTTATCCCAGTGGTTTCCTTTGTACAAAACTATCTTTTACCAGCCCTTAAAACAAGTGTCCCTCTCAGTCCCTGCAACCAAAGTGATGAATGGCGCTGTCATCTCATCGCGTCAGTCCTGATGCAGGCCACCGTAGCATGCTTAGGGGCCCTTGGGTGCTGCTGGGCTCAGTGTCAAGACTCTACTGCTACAAGTCCCAACACAACCCTGACACAGCCATGCCACAACACAGGCCCTAAGGTAATCTGTCTCTCTGCTTCCACATGCTCACAGACTTCTACAAACTTTAACTTGAATCATGAAGCAGTACGGTAGACAAGACATTGACTATAGGGAAGAGACATAAAGCTTTCTTTAAGTGCAACTTCAGCAACTAAACCAAATAAAAAGTGACTGTATGATGTTTAATTAACGAAAAAATTTAAAGTATTTCTTCAAGTATATTTTACAGTGTACACGCTATATTTCCAAATTACCAGCTGTTTTCAATGGAAGGTTGTCATTTTCACAAGCTGACCATCATCGTCTGAGAGCATCCGCATTGAGTCTCTCACCTTCCCATGTCTGGGGCTTGATGATGCACTTCATACAAAACTTTACCACTTACCAAGCTAAAAGTAACATTTAATAAAATAAACTATTTACAGCATACAGCACTCGTATGTAAGCTACACATTTGGAGCTTGAATGGTCAGGTGATCAGGTGAATGGTCTAAAGTGTATGCCACAAGTGCATGTAGGACGTGCCTGAATCCACTTTTGCCAGTTTGACTCAGTAAAAGGGTTGCTGCACCAGAGGCAGGGTTCAAAAGTGTGTCCTAATTAATCATGGGGGAAATTTGTATTATAATGGCCAGGCCACATGCAAACATTGTTTGAAGTCACTAAACTGAGATTTATACAAACATCTTCAATTAATGCATATTTTCAAAAACTCCAGTTTCTATGTATTTGTGTTTACTTGTAATGTGATATATTTAAACTTAATATAGTTTAAATATGTCCTCTGGGCATCATGAATCAATCCATACATACATTAGCTGTCAATATATTCAAATAAAAAACACACATGTCGGTCTCATGATCCGAGGAAGAAGAGGCTTCCCAGGGAACATTAATGTCATGACAATCCATCTAAAAAAATATATTTTTATGATGATATTTCAGTCTGGACCAAATTGCGGACCCGCCAGCATTACCATTTCTAGCACCACACCATTAGCATGGTTAAAAGCACTTAAGAGTCTTGCACTTTGAATGCACCCCCACCCCCACCCAACCCATCCTGACTGTCTCCACAAGGTAAAAGGATGTAATTCTTCCGGGCTGAAAAAAAGCATTGCCAGTGAATATAACCCAGACAGTTTATATAAAATATAACACGTATAAAATGTAAATCTTAGGCTACAAATTCACAAGCCGTGAACATCATTTATTTTAAATGAATGTATCAGCCCATAATAAACATACAGTTGAAAATAAATCCTGAACACATGATACTTGTTCCGTATTTTAGAGACTGTTTTTACAAGTACAAGTGAATGTGCTTCCTGGCTTGCGTCTCCTTTTGGCTAAAAGAGGGTGATGTTCTCTGATGTGGGTCAGAATGACAGCCAGCAGATCAAAGATGAACAGAGGCAGGGGGGTTAGATGTAGTGGTGTGTTTGTTTGGACCAGAGTTTGAGGAAAAGTGGAAAGTCCAGTGGTGGTTAATTGGTGTGTTTAGGTCTGAGGTCATGAAGGTGGCAACAGGAACACACTGCTCAGCCCTGAGCGCCAGATGGATGTACAGCCACCGCAGAGATGCTGCTAAATCTAATCACAACTAAACACTATCAGGACACGCACAGACCCTCTCTTCTTCTTTGCCACTCTGATCCTCCCTTTCTCCTCCGCCCTCCTACCCCCTCTCCAAGCTCTCACTGTGCCCAAAACCCAGGGGAGGTCACAATGTGTCACAGCAGCAAAGGCCTGCAGATGAACCTGTTGGTAAGCACCCCCCACATCTAACCTCTCTGCACCACCTCCTACCTCTGAAAATACCCTGGAGGCCTGTATGACCTGAGGCATTCAAGATCAAGCAAGAGCAGAGATGATCATGAAATGAGGATGTTATTCCCTTGATTTTTCTTTCCGACCATTTCATCTGTGAGTTCAGATGCAATGGTCGGAAAGAAAAATCCCTTACTCTCCTCTAATTCTGTATCCATAAAGCAGTCAAACACAAAGCTATGCATATGTCCAGCTGGTCTGCTGATTGAGGCAACACCGTCAACACTCCAACACTGACTGTGCATTTAATCTTTGGTCTGTATTACTAAGTGTCAAACTAGGATTTATCTGCAAGAAGCGTTTACTAAAATGTTTGATTTGTAACATAAAAAAATCCAAACTGTGGTCAAGGCAATGTCCCATTATATCTATTATAGATACAATTTTCTTAGTGTTTCCTGTGCAACTATCACTGAGAGGGCCTTGCCATGTTCAGACAGGATAGTGGGAGTTTAAATAAAGACTGATAACTGGGCTTTTCAGAAAAAAGGAAAATTGTAATTTACAACCAGCAACTTCGTAACAGTAGAATTTATAAAACTCCAACTACTAAATATACATATAAAATTGATTTATGGCAAAATGAGCATTTCTTTCTCTTATTGTATCTGAACAGTAAAGACATTGAGGGTCTGTGTTTTAATAAATTCAAAAAACAGATCTACAATTAATATTGTGTTTTTTATCATTTTTATTGTGGTTTAATTGACAGATTTAACACAAAATCCCAATTGCTGCAGAACTGTGAGCCTTTCACCATGTGTACACCTATCATGTTTTAGTTATACTGTATCAAGTCAGTTATATTTATGTAGCCCAGCACCACAAGTCACAAGTTTGCCTCAAGGGGCTTCTCCATCTTCACAGTATATGACATCCTCTATCCTTTTATCCTTGATCTGGACATGGAAGAACCACATTTAACGGGGAGAAAAGGCAAGTAAACCTCGGAGGATCAACAAAGGAGGAATCTCTCTTCTCAGATTGACATACATACAATAGATATTAAATCACCTTTTTTCAAGTCGTCTACTTCACACTTGACAGGCTGAAAGGATTCATATTCATTATCACAATCAGAGGAGCTGTCTTTACTGGCTTGTTAGCTTGTTTCATTTAGGCACAACACTTTTAGCCTAGTTGCTCGAGTGATGCAATGTGAACTATGTAGATCATGTGTTTGCTGTTCTTGTTCTGCCTTAAGCTAACCTGTGGAGTTTTCTTGTAAATTATCCAAGGAAGGTTAACATTCACTGTTTCTCCCCAAAATGCATAGTGTGTATCCCCAAGGGCTCGTCTCATATTTTGAATCATGCCTTGTGTACATTCAGTCTTTGTTTTTGTTACTTTTACTCTTGTCGTGCTACATTTCTGTATGTGCTACTCTCCTCAAATGTTGAGTGAATGTGATGAAACTGCTAGCAAAAACTGAGTTCCTTTAAAGGTCAATATTAAGGCTATTGATTGAAGCTTTTGGTAGCTGACATTTTGTTTAGTTTCAATGACAAACAATTCACTCTAGCTATCTTGTTACCTCTGCAATTTGCTTTGCATTCTGTCTGAACACAGCAATGATAATAAAATCAATTAAGATGATAACGTCTGGCACAGCTTTCTGTAGTGATTTGATCAAATATTAGTTGTATAAACCTGCTACTTGCCCAGTACTGGCTTGGAAAGGTTGTAGAACCCACAACCCTTCACAGAATAAGCAGGTATTGATAATGGATGGGTGGATTAGTTACACAACACTTGTGTAATTGAAGAACATCCTATCAGTGGTAAATAACACTGAACCAAGACTGACCCTATATCAAAATTTTATGTTTCTGTGGATGTGAATTCATTCAATCAACCTCTTCCAGCTCTAGTGACACCATTGCCCTAGTTTGATGTGATGACCCCAGGTGAAAGATTACGAAAAGTGCTGCTTATATTAAAATTATTCCCTTTGTGAGTTGCTTTGTGACAGCACTAGCCAGCTGTAAGCGTGTCTGCTAATTTAGTTCACTGAGATCGCATAGCTGTCAAAGGTGGGGACTGACATGACTGTAATGGAGCCCCATCAAAAGCCAGACTCTCCTTTTTGAAGGACGGTGCCACTTGTCAAACCTGGGTAGGCCATATGTACCTTTGATAGCACCACAGAGCCACAGGAACAGCAACAGTGCAGCATGGATTTTAAACAAGGTAATACAGAAATATTATTTAATACCACACAGGTATCCACACACATTATATATCAGCTATTCTAAAATATGTTTACAGTCCAGAACACAAGAGTTCAATTAATAGGAAGCTAATTTACTTTCACATTTAATTTTGGACCCATTGATTTAGTTCTGAAAAGTTGGCTTTATTAATACTGGTTACGGGTGTAAACATTTTCTAAATCCCTGATTTGGGTTCAGACATCAGTTTCTGAACCATGGTTTAGTTCATACCTCGTTTATTAGATTTTTTTTGAGGGGCTGGAGATGTGTTCGGTGCGTAAGAAAAAAGGGGAGAAAATTCTAGATTTTATTGAATCACCAAGATTTGGAACAGTAAAGAGAGGAACACTTAAGAACATGTGGGACTTGATTTCACATAAATTAAGTACGTACATACACACACACCCAAATATATATACAGTATATTTGTGTGTGTGTGTGTGTATATGTGTCACTTATCCAAGGTTGGATGTTGTAGCAGCAGGCTGAGCAGGATGTACAAGGCATTCCACTCCTCAGCAAGGAATTGCAGGTCCTCCTGGGGATTCCTGATGTGCTAGCAGGCCAAATTGGATAACTATTATCTTAAAATATTAAGTAAATCAATAAATAAATTATCCCAGCAAGTTCTGGGCGGACCCCTAGTCACCTCTAGGTAAGGTGTAGCCAGAAAACCTTGGATGAAAGGCACCTTGGAGGCTTCCATATAAGATGCCCAAACATCCTGAACTTCCCTTTGAAGTGAATGAGCAGCATCTACAGTATAAATCCATCTGGATGTCTGAATCCTCACCCAAAGATTAAAAGAAATGGTTAATTTTAATCAATAAAGGCAGAATTTGAGATGTGAGCTCATGAGGTCACAGTTTCTGAAAATTACTTTTTTTGTTTAGAGGTACAGGGGCTTTAAATAGTGCATGACCCTTCTCCTTAATTTGTGTTACTTTCTGTTAAAACATGTCCCTGAGTAACTGACTATGCATTATCATGAGCTTTCTTTACTAATGTGGATGGAAATATTAGTGTGTTTGAAAGGGTGTGTAAGAGAGCTGGGATGAAGTTCACAGGTCAAGCAGGGATGGAGTGTCTAGTCACAGCACACACCGACTCCCGTGGTCTCAGCCTGACTCACATTTCTACTCACTCTCAGGAGCAGCTGGGAATCCTGTTATTTATCTAAATAGCTTCTTTCAGATCAAACTTGATCAGCTAACCTTAATCATCTCATTGGCTAAACCAGCAGTTCTACTTGTATTGAAGACCCCATTCCACCGAAGCCAGAAATTCTACCCTTTATAAATAGTACTTTACTGAAAACAATCAATCTATCATTTTTAGCAGGATATGTATCACAATCCTTTCCTAAAAACCCCACTCTAGACCTGGAGCTTTTTGCCAACTACAGACTGGCTTGAACCCTTATTTATCAGATGATTCAAATTTTTGCAAATCAACTTTAAGTCATCTGTGTGCACGACAGTAAATCATGGGGTTCCCCAGGGTCCTGTGCTTGGATACATTTTATTAACCTTATATATGCGTACGATAGGAATCATTATCAAGAAACAAACTTTAATTGCTATGTGAACAATTCCCAGTTATCCTTCTCTATGAAACCAGAAATGTTGAATGTTTTAAGGACATAAAACCTGGATGGTCTGCAATCCTTTCCTAAAAACCCCACTCTAGACCTGGAGCTTTTTGCCAACTACAGACTGGCTTGAACCCTTATTTATCAGATGATTCAAATTTTTGCAAATCAACTTTAAGTCATCTGTGTGCACGACAGTAAATCATGGGGTTCCCCAGGGTCCTGTGCTTGGATACATTTTATTAACCTTATATATGCGTACGATAGGAATCATTATCAAGAAACAAACTTTAATTGCTATGTGAACAATTCCCAGTTATCCTTCTCTATGAAACCAGAAATGTTGAATGTTTTAAGGACATAAAACCTGGATGGTCTGCAATCCTTTCCTAAAAACCCCACTCTAGACCTGGAGCTTTTTGCCAACTACAGACTGGCTTGAACCCTTATTTATCAGATGATTCAAATTTTTGCAAATCAACTTTAAGTCATCTGTGCGCACGACAGTAAATCATGGGGTTCCCCAGGGTCCTGTGCTTGGATACATTTTATTAACCTTATATATGTGTACGATAGGAATCATTATCAAGAAACAAACTTTAATTGCTATGTGAACAATTCCCAGTTATCCTTCTCTATGAAACCAGAAATGTTGAATGTTTTAAGGACATAAAACCTGGATGGTCTGCAATTTTCTCCTATTATGCTCAGACAAACCAGAAGTTGTCATTCTTGGCCCTAAGCACCCAAGAGATGTATAATCTAATTATATAGCTCTGTATGACTTTGCCCTTTGTTCCAGTGAATTTATTTTTTTGATCCGTTATCAACCGTTATCAAAGAAGCCTCCTCCATCCACCACCAGCACTCAAACACCAATGCCCACATCCATAACTAAATTTATGACTACTTACCTATATAGAATCACAGACAGGGATTACTATTGCTTAATCCTACATCCCGGCACCAGGGGCAACACCCCATCTCACGTAACACATGTCATATTTTAATAACAGCTTTTGAGCTTTCCACCCTTTATGTGATAGTAAGTAGAAGTGACACATCATACAGAGTAGTCACTGAGTACTTCCTAATGAGCAAACTCGCTCTTACATGTCTCTTACTGACTAAAGGCCGGCGCATGCTTCTGCGTTTTCACAGGTCGGAAGTGTAAGAGCCCTTCCGGGCCCCTAAAGTACTTACGTATCCCTTCTTACGTACTTACGTGCGTCGCCCAATTTTTCTAACTAGACGGCAAAGCTCCGCAAGCGTCACGTAGCCGGCAAGGCTGTGATTGGTCTGCTGACTACATCATTTCCGGAGTCACATTTTTTCCGGTTCATGCCCGATAATACCGGCGCAAACCACGGAAGATTTAAAAGAACGAATATGGACCAAATAGAAGAGCATTTGGCAGAAGAGATCTGAAACTATGACCACTAGTACAACCCGTCACTGACTGGAGGATTTGTCCGCCAGAAAAAGGCTCTGAGGAGCCGCCGTTGCGATTTAAATAAATCGCTCTTCTTCGTGCCACACACGAACAAGAAGCGACTTTGACAAAAAAACATTACTGCGCCTAGTGTTCTGGCGGGGAATTGCGTGGCAACACGCGCAACGTAGAAGCTTGCGCCGGCCTTAAGCCTTGGTCAGCGGGTCAGAAGGTACATCTTCTGAGTCTGTATCTTCTTCAGTTTTCATGGTTGTATTCATCAATTTAACACTGCTTCGATAACAGCTGTGACAGTATGGATTTTTTCTCACCAGTGTGATAAAGCAACATATTACTGGGGTTCGGCAGTTTACCGCACACACAGACAAAGGTCTCATTAAAAACTGAAAATAGATGGAGAGGCATAGACTACAGCTTGTAAATTAAGATGAAATGAACAACGTAGGTCATAAAACAGTATTCTTTATTCAAACAGCAATACTTAATACTTAAATATTCATGAATAATAATCAAAGTGCAATTTAGAAATGGAACTCATACAATGAGTCACTGGAGGTAAGTAGGCCAGCAACAATAACAAATTGACAAATAATCATGGTCTAATCCGTCCTTGTTACTCATCATTAGCTACTATGTGGTTTTCCTTGACAACTATTAACTACTGATATTTTTGTGTACCCTTTTTAAAAGCGTTACGAGCTTCTGATTGAGTGACAGTACCAGTAAAAAGGAGGCTTTTAATGTTAGAGGCTAGAGGTCAGACTGAGGCTCAGCTAAACACAGACTTGGAATTGGATGTGTTTACTCAAGGACAGTTGATTTAGACAAATTACTTAATTTGGGTTTAGGTTTCACTTTCCTCATACTTTCCATTGCTGTGGCACCTCTTTTCATCCTCTGTCTAAATCAGCTGCTTGTAGATCCTGTCTCTTCAAGGTAAAATCAATCTGCTCTGATTGGCCAGCTGGCCCACTCTGTTGTGAATGGTCAATTGCTTCCAGCAAGTATCGGAAATGCCAGCCTATGCTCTCTTACCTGGCTTTGTTAGGGGGCCTGTCAGAGGCCTGACATCACAATAATGCAGAAGTATTGGCCAGATTTCTGACAGATGTTTCAGGAGGTTTTTCTGTGGGGTAGAGGCACTCCCTTTTTATAACTATACAACTTCATATGAACCTTTGTCATTAAGAAAAAACAAATACTGTTAAATGTGATAACGTTGTTATTAGCTGGCTATATGCTATGCTTAACATAGACACTGTATGTGCCTTACCTAACACACTTTTAACATGTAAGGTGCTTACTAAAGCTGCTTTAAGACATGTACCGAACTCCGCAGATCCTCCGTGTTTCCTCCAGAGGAGGTGCATGTGTGAATGCAAATGTCAAGTGAGACTTTCTCCTCCTGGCCTCCTGGTAGAAAATCAGTAGAAATTCTGAATTCGATGTGTGAACAAAGGAGGGGATCCCCCTCTGAACTTACAGCAAGCAAGTGGGGGTTAATGACATCGCGACTGACGCAATAATGAAAAAAACTAAAAGAAAACAAATATTTCCTGGTGAAAAAAACAGTTTCAATTAGGTGGAAGACACAGAGAAAGATATCACCGGTCATGTCTGAAAAGGGATTAATTGTCATGGTGTTCTTTTCAAAAATCAGTGTGCTTAACAGCTACATTTTTTACTGACAGGAACTGATACAGTATGTGTCAAATACAAAACAATAATTGATGCTAAAAAGCTTTTGTATTTGTCCTATTTTTTAACAAATCCCCCTATGCAGAAGCAAACAATGAAAGGATCCTACAACTATGTATTATGTGTGTATTCAAAGTATGATACATCTTGTTTTTCTGAGCCAGAAAGCTCCATTGTCCAAAAAAACATCAAGAAGTCACAGTGTTAGCAAAGTTAAAATTTTGTGTCAAGTGCATGGTAAACATGATCTGCTTCAACATCTTCGTTGGCGGAATGATGATGTTTGTCATTATTCTCTACTAACAAAAGTAGCTTTATACCATGCACTGAACTCTAGAGATCCTTCAAACCTTCTTCAGAGAGGCTATATGTGTGAATGCAGATGTTCAACTGAGAGCCTCCACCTGGTCCACAGAAAGTCCGCAGGAGCCAACATGTAAAGAACAATCTCCGCAGAAAGTCTCCATCAAATTTTCCTGACTTCCTCCAAAGTTCATGTCAGAAAACGTCTCAAGTGTCCGTCAGTAGCCGAGGGCTTAACATTTTGCCAAATGCTGTTTTTTGGACGAAGGAATAGTCTACAAAAGGCAAAACATTACAAAGGGTGCTCAGAGCAAAGAAGTAGTGATCCGTATGTTGCTACGATAATGATTTTCTTGTTGCACTTACATCTGGATATTCTGAGGGTTCATACCTTGTTACTCGGTGTGGATTAACTTGCTGACTAATCTAAGTGTTTAGCAACACATTTGTCCTGCCAGCTGTGTGTACATTTTCTGTGTGGGCTTGATTTACAAATAGCAGATGTACTAAGAGACATGCATCTTATTCAACAAATCAAGTTTTGGAATAATTTTTGTGATATATGCTAAAAATATTTGATAATAAATACAGCAGAGGCATTTTACAAGAAAAAGAGCCCCATTCTGCTACCAAAGGTCAAAACAGGGTACCTTTAAATAAGACTGCAGGAGGTGAATTTCTGCATTTGTTTTACCTTCTTTTTGCAAGAAAGATCATTAAAAAATACTTCATGAGTTAACAAATGTGTTTACAAACTCCTTTACCCAATTCAAGCTCTGTGAGAGGAAGAATGTGCTGCAACACTATAAATGTATTGAAATAGACTCACAAAGACTTAGCATAATACAAACATGAATGCTTATAGTATAGATGGCTGACACATGGGGGGAGTTCAGCACAGTTTCCAGTTGTGTCTCATCACCACACACACACACACACACACACACACACACACACACACACACACATGCCCTTCATACCATAGACATGAAATATTGTCATTACACATTCCTAAGTTACAACTGACTTCCTACTACACCCAGAGGCTTAGCCTAGAAATTGTCCAAGGGGTTGTAGTTACCCATTTCCTATCCTTTCTTCTCATCTGAGGTGATAAACTCTCCTAGACATCTTTTTCTTCGGTAATGGCCCACTGTTGAAGCCAATAAGTTGGGATTTTTGAAAAATATGATGGCTAAGTATTAGCTTCCATATGGTCAAAAGGGGGAATACATGGGGTTGGGGTGTAGATCTGGGGATGAGTCCAACATATTTGCTGTTCTCTTGATGCATTTGTGCAAATACTGGTTTCCCCTTTTCTTGAAAAGCCACAGGTTGAGTCTTGCATCGTGGCCCTGAGACATTGCAGCCCACTACCCTTTTATTCATGGCCCCTTGGCCAGTGAATGTGTCTCTGTGTCCCTCGTCCCCCTGCTGAGAGATTCCAGAGGCTTCTCTCTTGGCCTCTCAGGGCTGCTGGGTCACTCGTTTGTCATCATGACCTATGACCCCTGTAGGCCAATGTGCCGGGAGGAATGTCGGAGATGTTTACCTTCACTGAGACTGATGGTGTCCAGGTGGCTCTTTCTGTCCGTCTTTTTTTCCTTTGGTTTTTCGGTCTTGAGTTTTGTTTTTTTCTTGAGTGAGGCATCTTGAGAGTCCCACCTCTTTCTGCTGCAGTCAGCCTTGTGAATAATGCAGAGGTTGAGCGAGAGTATAGATCCTCATGCTATTGGTGTGCTAATACTATTCCTGTCATGGGTGCCTACCAGCACAAGTGTCCCACCTGGAACTCCTGTAAAAGCTCTGGCACATTCGTAAAATAACTCTTTACATTTGCGTTACAAAGTATTTGGATTGTCTTGACTGGAAAGTAATGAGACAGAGAAAGCTATTGATTGGCCCTCTGTCTGGGTCCGGTCATCCAAAGCTCCACTTCCCAGTTTGTTAGCCATCAGACAGCCAGCCGAGCGGCGTGGCTAGACAGAGAGGGCATTCAGTAATAGGTAATGGACCCCCACTTTCAGCTCCCTCCGCCCTCCACTTCAACTTGGTGCCATCTATCACTCTAGCACCGGACCTTCTTAGTGGCTCCTTGCTGGGTCCTCATCTACTGGAAACTCTTGGAAAGTTTCCTGCCCTCCCCTGCCCCCAGCCCCCTCAGCCCCTCTAAAGAGCCCATTAAACAGCATTGTAATGCAAACAGTAAGTCCAAAGAGAGCGAGGGCCAGGTGTCGGGTGCAGAGGGGATGAGCGTCTAATGCAGCTATTACGATTGGCGGGGAGGGTGGGTGGATTATCATAAAAGCGTCTCCGCTCCCTCTAATGTGGACATGTCTGATCAATACCAGACTCCAGGGAGGGAATGAACAGATGAAGCATCAGAGAAAAGGGAGTAGTTTTATCAATCTATCTACCAGCTGAATGCTCTGTCGCCACAACATGGGATGGACGGGATGGCCACAGAGTAGTGGGAAGGACACTTTTTTCTGATGCAAAATTTGATTCATTTGACAATACGCATTCAAACATTGCATTATGGTAACCCCACAACCACTCACTGTTAACAATTTGAACCAATATAGAGTTACTGTCATTTTATTTCCTCTTAAACAGCAAAAACTGTAGTATAAACAGGATGAGTGCTAAAGACTACAATATAGCATTCTAGTATAGTTGGCGTTTTGAGCACATTTATAAACAGACATCTTGGGATTTTTTTACAAACCACCACAATTAAAGGGACCCAAGACAATAAGTAAACGAAATATATATCCACTCTGCCTGCCATAGAATGCACAGGTCTGGTTTTATATAGTGCTTATCTAGTCTTGATGAGCAATCAAAGCGCTTTACAGTATATATTTTGCTATTCACCCATTCACATACATGTTTATACAATGCTTCTATGTGCAGCACTTTCTCTATCAAACAACTTAAGGCCAATTTATGCCTCTCCGTTTTTTTCTATTACGGACAGATAAGACCGCCCTATCCGTCGTGAAACGCCCTCTCCGAGTGCTTCGGAAAGCTTTTCGTACACGTCTGATTTTTCTAACTATCCGTCTTCATGTTGGAGACCCGACGGACCGCTCTTGGCTGTGATTGGTCCGCGAACGACATCATTTCCGTATGACGTCATTTCCGTATTTCCGGACCTCAAACTTCCTGTTTACTTGTAGCAACAAACCCAAACACAACTATGATTCTACGATTAATGTGACGTGTGTGTTAAGCCAGCGGAGTTGTCCGCCTGACGGTGGCTCGTTAGAGCACTGAGGGCATGTGTGCACGGTCACATACGGTTATAACGAGCTTTCAAAACGGCGCTAGCAGGCTAGGCTAGCCACCATGCTAACTGCGGTGGTAACAGTGCAAGAACCCGCCGTCACGACTTTAATTCCACTTCTATCATGACACTGTTTCTATAATACCGTCAGGTTAGAAGCAAACACTGGATAGTAGTTGTTAGTGCCGGGAGTCCCTGCTGACTGTGTGTGGAAGCTGGGGGGGAGCTAGCTCCGGGTAGCTTCTAGCTACATGTAGCCTCAAGCAGATTCAAGCTGTGGAATCAGCAACACAGTTCGGAAACAAGACCGGGGAACCGCTGCGCTAAGAAACGATTACATCAGCATCTTGACACGCTGGGTGTCACTTTATTTAGTTCTGTTAGTTGCCATGGTTCAGTGTGTGGGACGCAAGCTAACATGTAAACAGAGACACGTGGACTTCTTCTTCCCAAATGGGGTAGGCTTCTCTGAGCTCGTCTTTCGTTGCGCCACCTATGGGTTTGGCGATGAATTTTTTCCGACGGACTGTGTCGGAGAAGTAAAAATCAAAAAGATTCTTTGCCCCCCGCTGAGACCTCTCCGAGAAACGGACACGTAGTAGTATATAAGAGCCTTTAGGGTCCAGTATCTTGCCCAAGGACACCTACCAGGACATCTATCTTGACCATACTGAAGGCGCTTTCACACCTACTTTGGTCCAGACCTCACACATGATCCTTGGTTTGTAAAATGGTCTATCATGTGGGAAAAAAGTATTTGGCTCCTTTGGCAAATTTAATATTTTACTATTTACTATTTTCCCAAAGCTTTACAATATGCTAGCTATAAATAGCATTGTGCTTCTGACCTAGCTTAGGTCTAGTCATAGCCTATATATACTATGTTATAACCTATATATTAGCCTGTCTGCCCAAACAGGTTACTAGTAGTAGCCTACAAAGAACCCTAGCAAGTATTCATTATAGGTTGCAGGAGTGCATAATGTGCTGTGGCTGACAAGCAACTATACCACTCACATTAGGCTATAGCTGTTAATATTAGAGTAATGGAAGTTCAGATGGTTTGTCTTTGTGACCCGAGAAAGAGTAAGTTCAGCGGTAAGTAATAGATGACTTGTTTTACACACAAATGCCAGTAGTGTACAGTACCAGACTGGAATTTCAATCAATCAAATTTTATTTGTATAGCCCTAATTCAGAAATCACAATTCTGTCTCATAGGGCTTTAACAAGGTGTGTCATCCTCTGCCTTAACCCTCAACAAGAGTAATGAAAAAACTAGTAGTTTGACTATACGTTCTCCTTTTTGAACCCCATCACTACTACTTGGTTTTAGTACTGCCCTTACACCCTCTCTTAACAGATTCACTAACTTGTTGCCTAAAATGGCTTTAGCTTTAGTTGCTGAACTGTTATATAAAAATTATAAAAATTCCTTTTGTGAGGATTTAGTGTACGATTTTGCCAGGCCAGTCATACTATGTTAATACTTCAATAAATCAACTTTTTCTTCAGTATTGTTATAATGTTACATTGCATTGGGTCACTGTTGGCATCACTGGCCAGAGACATTAAGAGATAAAGGTTACTGTTTTACAAATCAGCCGCTACAAGTGTGATTCTTCATGCCTGTATGTTTATTGCATTTAAGCTGAATCTTTCTTCTGTTTTTCACACTTTTATTCTTTGTTTAATGTTCTTATTTTGTCACCTTTTATTAGGGATAAAATATTGTCAACAAATGTTTTTATCATTATCTGTGTTGACCAAATTACATAGTGTAAATATTTTCTTTTTTGTGTGGTGCTTATGCTAAATAATGTTTATGTATCAGTTGTGGATGCCTTAGATAATAGTAATAATTGTTCACAGACCCATTAATAGACACTTAAAATGCAAAATACCAGTGAGATAGGAGTGTTGTAAACCACAATGTTAAAATGTTGCTTTTAAATAATACATTATGGTGGTCAAAATGTTATATTACGTTAAGATGAATGCTACTAACTTTTCAGATTTTATAAATGTATGACATGTGTCCTACAGCTGTATTTGTTCCTGGTAATGCCTTTACCTGGTGTGTCCCATGTGGAAGGATGTCCTCACACAACGTCAGTGGCACTTTGAGCAGACAGGCACATAGTTGTATTATACATGTCGTCTTTCCAGAGACAACTGGTGTTTATCTTAATAAAGCCACATACATAAGTACAGACAAGGTAATACTTGTCTAAAAGTGGATCTTGTGTACTTTCTGTCTTTTCACAATTAATGGTGAGTAATATGGGGTTCAAGCTAACATTGTAATGCAGGTGTAGATACTGGTAATGACTGTCAAGTGATTTATGGAAAATGGAGAGCAGGAACACCTCAGCAGTAAGACTTAAGAGAAACAGCAAAGGATTCTGCCTCTAAAATCGAATCAGTAGTCAGCAGTAGACATCCACAAACCTTAATTAACATCTCTTTATGTTAAATATGCAATGTGTTTACTGAGCTTGATACCATCACTATGGCTCCCTTATACATTCACTACTATGTCCTCCACACTTTGCTCCTGACTACAGAGAGAAGAATATATTCATAGTAAGCACTCATATCCTATGGTCTTGTGGTATCACTTGAAGTGCACTCCGTGCCTAGCTCTGCTTTCACTAATGCTGTTTTATATAAAAACCAATCTCTATGAAAGCCCTGCACCTCCCACACGTGAACAGTCCTGACCTCCCCTCTTGTTACATGGTAAAAGCGCTCTCCTCAATTTTTTTCTCGTTACATGGTTTTCCATCTCCTTCACACATAATCACATACACACTGGTAACTGACTAGATCACGTTCTGCATATCCACATGCGCGTGAGTAAACAATTGAGTCCTATGTTTTAATAAGCCACGTCACACACCAAAAACATTCATTAGTTTAGATCCTTCTCCTCTCAGTTTAAAGAGGACACCGGGGGCCATCTGCCCTCTTTGTGATTTACAGTGCAGTGAGAGCATCTGCATTGAATGTTAGCGAGGAATGACAAGTAAACTGTGGCGTGGTGACTGGAGCATGGTACGGACAGTTTGCTGGGAGAGGGGAGGTGATAGCTCCCCTTTTGGTCTTTTGTACTGTCAGCTTAAGTGAGGAAAGGCAGGCCGCTTGGACCCACTTGTACGACACATGTGGCATAAACACACACAAACACACACACACACACACACACACACACACACACACACACACACGTGAAGACATGCAAGTGTATGTTGGGGAAGGTTCTGAACAACAGTGACCAAGGAGATATAATACTTAAATCATCTAAAATCAGAGCTAGATTTGTAGCAAAACTACAAATTGATCATATGTGCAAAAAAACATGGTCCTCAAAATGGATAATTCATTCTTTAAGGTTAGTTAAAGATGTTGGTATTATTTAAATGTAAATAAACAGGTTGATGTTATGTATAAACCTGACTAGGATCTTTCATTAACATTAACCAAGAGCTGTGAGAGTCTGAATAGAACCATGATAGTTCTATAGACACTAATACATGGATATGATGTCTAATAATACTTTACTATGTTCAGAGTCACTGTATTTGCAATTTGTCAAATACATAAATCAACAACATATTCTTAGCACTTGAACACAAAATACAATTAAGGCATATCTAACACAATGTAACACTGTTAATTAGTGAAGAATTATAATTTTTAGGAGATAGGGTTGAGGTGACACAGCTCGTGTTAAATGAAGGCCCTGTCGGCCAAGTGTCTCATTAAAAGCAAAATGACAGATTTCAAGTGTGCGTACTTGCTGTATTTCTCCAATAAAGACAGTGTAAAAGAGTTTGTAATGCTCTCCCAAAGCTGCTCATCTGCTCAAGTACTCAAGCCCCTTTCGCTCTCCCCTGCAGGAAGGCTAATGACAGACATGTAAGTAGGCAGCGTGACCTGTTCTGCTGCACATGGAGTTTATTTGCTGGGGGCACAAATACGTCTGCGCTGCTGCAGCCCAGGGAGCAGCAATCTGACAAGCAGTGCAGACCTAATCCAGGCCAGGTCTGGGGCAGTGTTTGGTATGCATCCCTTAGGTATGGAATAAATACAAGGCCGGTAAGCAGATCTGCTTGGCCTGGACAACTGCAGGAGAGTGGAGGGCTTTCCAACCTTGCGTTATATGCCTTGACGGGATGTCTCTTATCCATATATGTAACCTCATAACACTCTGAGCTTTTCACAAATAAGAACAGCTTTGATCTCCTGTGGAAAGTAATGCAGTTTTAATGTTCAACTTCAAGGGCCATTTGCTGCATTTTTATCAGTTAGCAAGGCTGCTTGGCAAATTTCTGAATGTCAAGTCAGGGGGTGTTGTTAGCCTAGAGGTGAGAGAAGCAGCTTCATGATTGGACGGTTGTCAGGTTGAGTTCCGTATTGGGAGAATGTGGGTGGGGAAAGCGGATAAATAACACTCTTCCCTCCCTACAGCACTTCGTTTCAGTTGAGCTACCTTTGAGCAAGACATCGAACCCCCAACTGCTTTAGAAAGAAATAAAGTGGGGAAAATGAGATTATATATTAATCTGCTGAATAATATAAATGTGGTTGGGTGAAAAGTGGTCAGTGGATAGTCTCTGGCTAAGAGTTTTCAGGAAAAAAAAGAAAAAGAAAGTTTGTTTTGCACTTTCTTTTTGGTGAACCTTTAAGTGTGTCTCCACCTGGTGGCATCCCACCACCCCCACCCTTTCTCCCTTAAGCTGTAACAGATAGAGCACACCAGGTGTACCTGTTTAAACTTGCTGTGTAATTTGTGGATTAGTATATGCCTCTAATGGCGAAAATCATCAGAGCTTTCCTTCTGCCACACGGAGGAAAGGGAGTTGTGTGTGGGAGCGTGGAAAGAAAAACAGACACAAAAGTAAGAGTAAATGACAAGAGGTAAAAATCTGATTTAATTTGTGACAGTCTACACATTAACATGAGGAAACCTAAATCTTTAATGAGTAATAATCATTGTTAAATTATATATGAATATTGGTCACTTTGGATCCATGGACATCCATTTGAAAAATATACTGCACTTGTCAATGCACAGTACACAGAGCATCTCTGCATTGTAAGGCATTGTCTGATGAACATCGCTGTCCTCAATGAAATGAATGTTGCAATTAAGCCTTTGCGTTTTAAAATCGATTTGAAGGAGTAAAAAATGTGTTCTGAACATAAGAACCACTCCTACCCTGCCTCTGATTGGCTCATCACAATATTCATGCCCTATTCCAAGCCAGTTGTCAATCTTAATCCCGAAAGCTACCCTACCCATCCAACAAAGGCAATGAATAACCTATCAGAGGCAGAGTAGCCACAAGTCATTGCCTACCTCAAGTTGAAACAGAATGGAATCTAGACTATTGAGTGATAATTTACCATTCAATTTGACAAAACACGGGTCCAGTTTTGCTCTGTGGAAAGCATATGTGGCTATAGGGGCTGTTTGGCTCATACCTGCAGAAGTCACCTGGTTCCTGGGGTCAGATCACGTTTCCACCACAAACTATTTTAGTGTCTTAGTGTGGGACCTGAGTGAGACCGCCTCCTCTAAAGGGGCTCAGTGCCGTTGTTTCGGTCCACATCTGAGTGCAATTTCTCTATTCACACCTGCCACAAATGTATTACTCATGTTACATAAGAGATATGACCTTTTTTTCTGCAAAAGCAATTGAAGATTAAGTTCTCAAATGTAAATAAAATAAACACTTTTAATTAATTACAAAACCTGGTAAATTTTTGCCACCTTAAAATGCTTTGATACTTCAAAAAGCTTTTATATTAACATTTTGGATGGTGCCAAAAAAGGTGTGGAGGTTTTATACCTTAGGTTAAAGGTAACAGCGATTTGTTTTTTTGTCATGTGTGAAGTCCCACTCTTCCTGAGGAACACTCAGCACAGACACTGACACATTCCTGACGGCACAAGGCATAACTTGTTATGGAGGCTGTTCACAGGACTGTGTTAAGGTGAATCCAGACACACACACTGGGCTGTGTGAACCGAGAGGGGCAGCGTTGATTTAGGGCATTACTCAGACAGAGAGAGAGAGAGAGAGGGGAAAAGAGGGAGAGTCTCCCCTGACTGCATTAGGAAAGCCTCCAGCCTTTGTGATTCCTTTTGATCAAATCTCTGTGAAAGATGAGTGTCATGCCCTCTTCCAGCCAGCTGTGAGGGGACTGCCCTGTGACTCTGAGGGGGTAGACGTGTGTGTGTGTGTGTGTGAGAGAGAGAGAGAGAGAGAGAGAGAGAGAGAGAGAGAGAGAGAGAGAGAGCGAGAGAGAGAAAGCACATGCACGCCTCTATGTGTGTGTGTATTGTGTGCACAGGCTAGGGAGGGAGCAAGCAGCTCCTGAGGTGAGAATGCCGAGTGGGAGGATCTCATTCCAATCCCCTGTGCCCAGTTTCAACACACACACACACACACACACACACACACACACACACACACACACACACACACACACACACACACACACACACTCAACATCTTGAGTAGTTTAGAGCCAGTCCACGACAACATGAGAGGAGTGAAAGCAGAGGATGTGTGTGTGCGTATGTGTGTGTAATGAGAGTTAAAGCAAAGTGACTTCTGTTTTTTGGTGAGGGCTGGTGGATGAGTGTGTCTGCGTGAGAGAGGAGAGAGAAGCAGAGTAGATGTGTGTCTATGTTGTTGAACAAGACGCTGCTGGGTGTGATGGCTCTTTTGCATTAGTACTTGTGCGGACAGGAGAGTTGGAGACAGTTGTTTTGTGGGAATCGCAAGGAATGGCAAACTCCACGGTATCCTTGGAAACATCCGACTAAATGATAATGGCTGAGGTAAGAGAGGTGGCTTTTTACTGCTATTCTCTGTCTGCTCGGGCTCTTCTCACACACACTCCCTGCAAACATGATCAGGACACGCTTAACAAAGACAAATTGGATGCAGTCCATGTCGACTGGAGTGACAGGCAGGAGCAGTGCAGACTTTCATTCTAAATTGTGTAGATTCGAAAAAAATTACAATGTTTTTAATTTCATAATTGAGTGCATGTGATTTGTACATTTCATGTGTAGAAACATATTGACTTTAGTTGCTCTGTCATTCTGTGATTTATCTAAACTTATTGAGGATTTGTTGTTACAAGTTGTTTTGTTGTGATTTATTGGCCTTATTCTTTTTTTAAGATTCTTAGTTTTGAGGATCATAATTGTTTCTACAACACTTTTGATTAATAAAGAAAAGTGGCCAAAGCTCACAAATGTGAAATGTCCCCTCACATCAAACAGTCAAAGAATATCTGAATGCAAGAATTCAGAATCTTTGATGCCAGAGTTGATAAATGACCTTTTATGAAGCTGGTGATTTTGTAAAAGTTTTCTAAAGTCATCCAAAGTGCTCACATTTCAATAACTTTGAGTCTAGCTCAGACACTTAAAGTCCTTGTGTGACTGATGAGGAAGTCACAATGAGGGTGTCTTTGCCCCAGTCAGTGTGGACAGAGATGTCCTTACATGCCTTCCAAGAATCCATCAGACAACTTTCATAAACAAAGGCAGTTACTTCACTGCATGCATATCAGTAAAAACTCTCTGTTCTATTTTATCGCCCTTTTAAGTTAAATTGTGTACTTTTACTTTTGAGAATCAGCCCCCATTTCTTACCTGCGTGTCAGTCCTCCATCCTGCGGGCCCCTCGTCTGTCCCTCTTTCCATCTCTATATCTAACCGTCTGTAGTATCAGAGCAGCCTGCACTCATGCAACCTCCTGGCTGCAGTCTTTTGGAATGTAATTTAACAGGAGCCTAATGTTTTGTTACAGCCATAATGTAACAATTAGCTGGTGGTGGTGACGTCTGTAGAGGCAAACAATCTCTAAATGTGTGTGTGTGTGTGTGTTTGTGTGTTTGTGTTAAACAGTTGGAAGATAAACAATTGTGGTTTAATAACCCTGCATGTCAGAGTGCAGCATCCTAACAGTTTAACTTCCACAACATGTGAGGAAAATAAATTTAATGAATGAAGCAAGTGAAGGTGACTGTTCTGTAAAGTTGCATGTAATTATTTTTTATTTAGATTTTTTTTTTTTATAAAACGCCCATCTTCATTTAAGAGCTAATTGGAAAAGGTAATTGAAATTACTCTCTTACAGACTATTTGATTTTATTCATAAACTTTTATATAATCATAAACAAACAATGAAAAAATCATTAATATGTCTCTTTGGTTTTTATAAAAAATGATATGTCATCAGTTATTTGATATGTCAAATAGCCACTATTTTATTGGTTTTCAATCAGCTTTTTACATTTATCATAATGATAATTAGTTTTTTTAATTCTATGAAAATTCATGTATTGAATTCGTATCAAGTGCTGCCATAGGTTTACCATGTGAGTGTGTATTTTCTTCCTCACACATTTAATGTTCTTCAAACAGGCCTTTTCCATTTTCTGAGGTGTGAAAGAAAAAATTACTCTATTAATCCATGACAGTGATTTACAATTATGTATATACATGTGTTTGTGTGCATGTGTGTGTGTCTGTGTCTGTGTGTCTGACAGAAATAAGTTGTGAGTTGAATGGCCCTCTGTGGCTTCCTGTAACACACTCATGTCCTGTCTATTCCTGCTGCATCTTATTCTCTCCATATTTTGTTTCCTCTTTCTACCTCCATCTCTTTCTGTGGGTGTCTCTCTGTTCTTCATCTCTGCTACAGGACCCCAGGGCACAACACACACACACACACACACACACACACACACACACACACACACACACACACACACACACACACACACACACACACACACACACACACACACACACACACACACACACACACGCAAACACATACACTAGAAAAAGAAAATCAGAGCATGGGCCCTTGCTCATCTTTACAGAGATATAATTCACTTTGTATGTTGTAGTGTTTTGGCAGTGGCGACCGAAGCCTGCAACCTCGTCAGCTTCATTAGGTTCATGATGGTCCATCCGTGAGAGGATGGGAGGGTGTGTGTGTGTGTGTGTCTGCTCCAGCCTTTTTACCCCCTTCAGCGTCTCCTTGAGCTGTGATCCGCCCCTCCTGGCCCCAGCCTACCCCCTAATACCCCCCCCGAACTCTACACGTACACACACACGCATACATACACACACACACACACTCAACAGCCACCCCTTACGTCTGCTTTGCGCTGCCACCAAAAGGCTTGTGAGGATTTATCAGCCAGATGTGACAAGATTGTCAGGAGGCAGGCGAGGAAAGAGGGAGATCTGATATTAATCAGAGCGTAGCTGGGAGCCAAACTCTCTCAGACTCAGTGTACTAACATGTTCCCCTCATTTACTCCCTCTCTGAGCCAAACACTCCCTCAGAGTTCCTAACGGGGAGCCGCATACACCAGGAAGCCAACCAAACTTTGGCTTGCCTCTTCCCCCCTCCACCACCACCCCTCTTCCCACAAGCTCATCGCTTTGTCTTTTAAGATTTTTTTTTTTATTTCCTTAAAGAAGCCAACCATTTTCTCATGGATATTCAGGTAAAGATTTGCTACATATTTTTGTCTGCTTGAGTGTTGAAGCATCTAGTGTGTGTATATGTGTGTGTGTGCGTGTGTGCTTGGTTGTGATTGACTGCTGGATGAGTTTGAAATAATGAGTTTTTCACGCTGTCTTTGGGCTGTATGGACTCCTAATAGGCTCAAACACAGCCTGTCACTACTTGCACTCGCCCAGGCTTTCCTGGGCTTGTCTTCTCCTTTCAGGTTCAGTGCAGTGTTAAAGGAATGCTCATGGTTTTAGTTCTCTTTTTCTTTTTTTTTAAATTTAAATTAATTTTATGAACTACTAGTACTGGCATGCAGTGTAGCCTACTCTAAAGGAAGCTGTTAAATCACACATAGGCTGGACGTCTTTGCAGCTGAGACTTTGTGTATAAAAAGTTGAATAGTTCATGTAAAACTTAATGTATTCATTTAAGACAATATCACAAGTGAATGATTTTTATCTGGTGCTGTGTTTAAGTGCTTGCTCTTTCATTGTGGAGTGGCATTAAATCATAAGCTGAGGCAGGATCACATTGCCTGCTGAGCAGCTCATGTTTTGTAACCTCACTTTAACTAACACTTGTCATCAATTAACATTTTACTACCTCGCTGTCACATAAACAACTTGGTCCACGGCGTGATTTATTCATGAGACTGTTCTCTGCTTGTACCATGCACACACAGACACGGTGCAGACGCAGCCTGTGGTCGGCGGCGGGGCCAGGTGTAGTTTTGCCGCTGAGGTGCTTTTTTTTGTGGAAGACCACATTATTAGCAGGATATCTGAGTGGTACCAGGAGAACTGTCCTCCCACTAAATTCCTCAGTGTTTTCTATGTGTGCTGGCTGGGATTAAATATTTATTTCCTCTGTGTGTGTCTTTGTGTGTTTGTGTGTGTGTGTGAATGTGTGTCAGAGTGAAAAGGTTTCTTGATTGCTGTGCTGCTCTTTTTATTTTTGTTGAATTGATCCTTTTAAATGTATTTCCCTTTTATTCTGAATATGAAGCTGTAGTCAACTAACACTAAGGAACTGATTAATTGAATGAAAAGTTAGGTTCACAAACATGTCATGCTCATTTAAAAACTGTTGTATTTTATAGAGTGATTATCTTCGCCGTTATTCTGCTGATTGTGTTTACAGTAACAATTCATTATCTGTTTGTTTGTCATTGCCAGCAGAAAAAAAACTTTTGTCAATTACAGGTTCCCTCAATCCAAGGTTACTTTTTAAAAAGGTTGTTAAAGACATGAACCCCAAAATTATATTGAGCAATATAAATATATGAAATAATTTAAACTTTACACATTTGAGAACCTGGAACCGTACGTGTATTTTAACTTCAATAATTAACTGTTTCTTTGTGTCTTTGTTTAAAAATAAAATAACCATTTATAAAATGTAACAATTGGCTATATACTTGGCTAATAAATAATTTATAGATGCTTAATCAATCAGTCAGGCTGTTATGAGAATCAACATCCACCGCATTTGAAAATATTTTTTTCTAATGAATGTCTCATAACTGATCACAAAACATTGGCAAATTATTTATTAATCATTAATAAATACATTATGTGCAATTAATTAACCCCCCCATAAAAGGTGCCTCAATAGAAAATGGTATCAACAAAATGTATGTATGTGTAAAAGACATTCAGGAGGTTATTTACAAATAATAGTATTTCAAACTACGACCAGCGACAATAATAGTTTGACAGAGAAAATAATTACTCAACATAATTACTCAACATTTTTCTAGATGAGGTGTGACAATAGTTACAAGCAGAAATCCCAGCCCATGGGTGCTTTTAGGGAATCCAGCTGTTTCCAACAAAACATTTTTAAAATTTTAAATTGTACAAAAATGTAAATGGTAATAATATGTGTGATGGAGTTCAGTGGTCTATATTTCTCTGAGAGAAAAACTCTCACTTCTTTTATTTCCCCTGTGCCATAATTGTCTTGTTAACTGATTAATGGCAGCTAGTAAAATCTGATCCCCCCTCACTTGGCCATTAGTCTCTGTCTTCCTCAGAGCTGCTGATAGCACTGTTGTTACTCACTCTTTGGCACCAGCACTGCTTGTTTCCCCATTGAGTGTCAGTTAGTGCCGGGTTGTTGCTAATTGATTAGTTTTCCACTGCATTAGGCGAACAAGTCCCTGTCCATCCCTGAGCTGTCCCTGTCCAAGCAGCTGTTCATTTCTGCTCAGTCTCTGAAGCACCGTGACTCTTCGGGACCCATGGCAAAATGTTATTTCAACAGCCAGACAAGACTATTTCATTCTATTTCGTGTGTGTGTGTGTGTGTGTGTGGTGTGTGTGGTGTGTGTGTGTGTGTGTGTGTGTGTGTGTGTGTGTATGTGTGTGTGCATATGTGTATATGTGTGTGTGTGTGTGTGTGTGTGTGTTTATCCCAGCAATGGGACGGAGATAATGTTCCACTTTGACTAGAAAGTGAATAGCATTTTTTCTAACTTTCTTTCAGATTTTGACTAATATTGCCAACTGTGTGTTTTATACAGCACCTAATAAATACAAACTTTTAAGCTGTCACTGGGATTTCAGCATCTGCTTACATTTTTTATGATTCTCTCAAACCTGTTACTGAAGCCAGTTTTTACATTGTTGGTGTTTCACTCCTGTGTATGATTTTCATGCTGTGTGGATAGGTAGGCTAATTCATGCACACTAGCAGATTGGGTCGTCATGATATTGGAATGCTGCCTTCAGTTCACCTCAGTTCTTTTCCTCCTCCCTCTATCCTGCCTTCATTCTCCTCCATTCATCCTGCAGAGTGACCTGTGAGTTCACATTCTCAATTAAGTTGCCTTTAACAGCAACAGATAGACAGACACTGAGGAACTGAGGACCGGTGGCAGAATCAAGGCATACACAAGGAGACTGAATACGTGAATTTCACAATAAAGAAAAAGAAAGTTTAAGATTTGTCGAAGTAGTGCTGCCGGTTCCATGGAAATTCATACACAAAAAGAAATTATACACATAAATAGATTCAGAGAGAGACAAGGCTGGATAGGTTCATGATGTCAGGAGCAGACGCAGTCAGATACAAAATGTCTTTTTTATTCAGTGATATTGATGGACATGTTTTGAGCATTGAATTCCTTTCTTCACTTTTCAGCGTCACACATTTTCTTGTTTTTTTTTCAGTTGTCATGTTTTCTGTTTAGGTCTCATCATGTGACATATTTGTACAGTAAGTGGACCTTTAGTTTTATTTCTGTCCGATTATTATTCTCGAGGTAAAGAATGTACTCACAGATGAGAGGGGATCGCAGTTTCTGAAAGTGTTTACATGTTCATAGGCATGCCTTTAATTATTATAGTCTATCAGGAAAAAACTGTACAAGCAGCAGAAAAGAGGTGGATTTTTATTCTGCTCTAAGTGTTCCAATTTGACCTACCATATCTCAGTTTGTTTGCTGCGCTGATACTGTAAAGGGACATAAATTGTATATATGTATATATAAAAATAGTAATTATATTATATTAGTCATTGTATAATGTTAAATAATAATATTTTTTGTTGCACTGTCATTAAAAAAAAAGGCCCAAACAAACGCTGACTTTTCCGCCACATACACTTTTTGTAATTTCTTAAACACGTACTTCCAAAATGCTAATTAGAGGGTGTGTACTGGTGGCGGGGATGGTGGAGAGGACATTTAGCAACTCTGTTATACATCAATGAAATATAGAAACAGTGTGTTAGCGTTAGCTTTGTCTTCAAAAACACTTGCACAGCCGCATCATTTTGTGCAATTAGTCTTCTTGTCATTGATTTCACTGATGCGTGTGAACAGCCGAAGCTTTGTTGTGACAACAGTAAAGAGAGGAATGGTGGGAGGGTGGCTCCATTACCAAGATCCAGTGTACTGTTGGTCTGACCGGCGCTTATCTTTTCTTCTTCTTCTATATCTGTGTGTGTGTGTGTGTGTGTGTGTGTGTGTGTGTGTGTGTGTGTGTGTGTGTGTGTGTGTGTGTGTGTGTGTGTGTGAGAGAGAGAGATCGAGCTGCCTGAGATGTACATTAAGGGGAGAAGCAGCAGTGTATGTAACCACAGTGGGATGGGATTAGCCTAATTGGGCCATGTTGGTTCTTGGTGCTCTATAATGATGGGATTATGTCGCTAAGAGATGAGCAAAAGGGTTTTTACACCTCACAACTGTCCGGAGCAGGCAGAGCTGCCCAGTCAGAGATAACACCCAACAGAGAGGGCGATAGAGAGAAAAGCGATGCAAACGGATGTCATGGGACTGAACGCCAGAGATACCACACTGTTTCAAGGCCAGGTAGCTGCCACCACCTTCATCTCAGGTCAGTTTATCCGTCCTAATGATGAGAGGTTATTGTAAGGTTAAATAATGTGATGCCAGATCTCAAGGACAAGCCCAGCCTCGAGCACAGAACCAAGCGAATGACTAAATGAGAAGGATGAGGCCCCTACCCACCCACCCACACTCTTTTCTCTATTCTGCCTGTGGAGAGGGAGTGAGCTCCAGCAAGGAGCTACGCATGCCGCTCATGTATACTAAAACCCCACTGATCATGCATTATAGATGCAGAGGGAAAGAGGTGCCGTAGCGCAGCCACTCCAAGGTTTTCAGCATGTAACACTAACAACACTGGCTTTGATCATAAATCTGATGATGCTTTTCCCTCGGTTCCTGGTGTGTGAATGATTTTTTTTGTCCATAGACAGAGAGAGAGAGGGGAAATAGGGTCATTTTAGTGTATTAGTGCACAGGAATCTTCACTGCAGTCGGTGCCAAGTCAGCAGCTACCCAGAAAACGTGACTTATTACTGCTGTTTACTCCTCACTTTAAGTCTCCATCTGTCAGTCCACACGCTATGCTTCAGTGTGCTTCTCTACATGTTTGTCCGGAAAAGAAAAAGGCCATTAGCCAATAGTCAGAGTACTCTGACCTGTGTGTGTGTGTGTGTGTGTGTTTTGTGTGCGTGTGTGTGTGTGTGTGTGTGTGTGTGTGTGTGTGCCTAAGGCACTGATTGATTGAGATGGCTTTGCTTTTCTAGGTGTGTCTGAGACCTCTCGTTCTTGCTATACTGACACACATCCACATTTTCACATGCACACACACGCACATGCACACGCACACGCACACACACACAAACACACACACACACAGACACACAGCCACATGCATATGCTAGAGCTACTGTCACAGGGTCACCAGGCCAGTAAGTGATACACAGAGGGAGAGCAAAAATACTTCAGGCAATCACACTCTCAGTTCCATGGACAACTGATCTGACTGTCGTACGTTTTTCATGTAGCTGTGTTAGATTAGCAGAACTACAACCACTTTGACTGCTCAGTCATAGAAGGATAGGATGGCAGATTTTATATTATAGCTACCATATAGCTTTCCTCCAAATATGAAAAATGGATTTATTTAAAAAATAAAATGTGGCTAATGATGTCTCTAAAGTCTCCAATGTCAGAAATGTAGAAATGTGCTCTTCCTTATTAGAACGTCAGCCTTTTATACTTGCTAGCTCCAACAACATGGTATTCTGGCAGACTTTTGGCACAATGTTGACATTATGATACGAAACATCTACAATATTCTTATTTTAATGAAATGGACATCCATAGAGTTATAGTGTCTTGGTTTTAAATTTTAAATTTAAAAAAATGTATCTAAGAAGAAAATAGGAGGATTTTTTATGTACTTTTCCAGTTCCGTGAAAAGGGAATGAATTTTTTTCCTCTCTTTATTTTTTAACAGGCTATCTGCTGCACTTTGGTGAACTGTAACTGTGACAGCTTCAAGCCCGGAAAGCTGAAAAGAAGGCAGTGCGAAAACTGCAAGCATGGCTGGGTAGCACACGGTGAGAGCTCACAGCTAAATTTCTACTTTCATTGCCCAAGTTTTTAAGTGTCTGTTAAATTAACCTGAGACTAAAATCCGTGATTCATAAATCTACAATCTCAAATTGTGATGCAAGAGAATGGAACCACAACATCCCAACATACAACCACGGCTGAATGTGTAGCCTGCTGAGCTGTCATTACTACTGAAACAAAACTCATTGTACGTTTTACAATTACAATCAAAATTTACACACAAAATTCTAATTCTATTTTAAGCTTGGGAAAGATAAATATACTTCTTACAAATACACACTGCACCTATTTTATGATCTTCCAACTTCCTGTGTGGTGTGACTATTTGGTTCAAGTATTGATGAAGTGATCACACCCCATGGTATAAGTAGGGCTGGTTTAATTAACTCAAGATGGATATGATCTGAATAAAGCCATGGACTTGTTACACTCTTAATAAACATATGGTCCTTGTGCATTTGCAAAAAGTAATGGCATTTAAAAAACATTTGTATCAATAGTAGATATTTACCAGGTTAGGTCAGACCAGGGGGCTGTTTAAAATATATCATTTATTAATTTCAGGTAAACATTATATTTAAAATCAAAATGTCAGGCTCCATCTTGGTGTCTTACTCTTGTAACACAGTCATGTCTGAATGTTTTGCATGTTGCCGTTTTTTGTCAACCACCATTGTTGCCTGTCGGCTAGTCTGCTCTCACAAATGTAGCTGTTTTATAAGTTTGTCCAACATGTTTGGCTGCTGCTGAATTTATTTGCAGTCAACCCATGAATAAGATTGGCCCCATTGCCAAATCTTTATTTCAAATTAAATTAAAAATAATATATATATACATATGAGAAAAAGACATACACATCAAAACATGGACAAATACATAAATATCTTTTTTGATATATATTATTTGTTTTGTGTGACAACAATTAATCTTCAAACCAGTCACTTTGTGTCGGAAAGAGAGAGAGAGTGTGAGAGAGGTCGTTGTTGTATGTTTTTTTAATTGTCATTAAATCTCTGAGTCACTGGAAGTAAAATATTCTGTTACTAGACTGCTAAACAAATAACTCTTTACAGTAATTATACTAATGACTCCAACATTTTACCTTAATTTATGATTCTCCAAACATTCATATTACAGAGTACCACTGGTTCTATGAATCTATGTGGCTAGTTTATGATGGGCAGCAAACATTAAAAAAAACAAGTTCTGATTTATTAGTTAGCAGCTAACTCACCAGAATATTTGACATCAAAACATTTTATCAAGGGGTAACCTTGTCACCCTCTCTCTCACTGCACTTTCTCTAATAAGCCACAATGGAGTACCAATGGCCCATAATAACTAAGGAAGTACTTACTCAATGTTTTCATACCTGTTGGGTGATGGCTCAGATGACTTGGCTATGCTTACATTTACAAACAGTACTCTTCTTCTGGACACCCACACACACTTAAACACTGTTTTATTTATTTTTTCTGTGTCTTTATTTATGCAAGTGCAGAGATAGGTATAGTTTCATGTGATCTCATCCAGTCAATTTTAATGTGTGTATTCTAGCCCTGAGCAAGCTTAAGGTGCACCACATGTACCAGAGCAGCCAGGTGGAGATTGTGCACTCCAACGTGGTGTTTGACATCTGCAGCCTGATGCTGTTTGGGACCCAAGCCATCCCCATTCGCCTCAAGATCCTCCTGGACCGGCTCTTCTCTGTTCTAAAGCAGGAGGAGGTCATCCAGATCCTCAATGCCCTTGACTGGACACTGCAGGACTACATACGAGGATACGTCCTCCAGGTGAGCAGCAGCTCTAAAGATATGTGCTCAAAGTAATTTTTATGTAAACCACATTCGGGTACACTGGCCATTGTGCCTGTGCAGAACCCAACACTAAAAATCAGGCAACCTGCACCATAGCTAAAGATGCTGCGCAAAGGTACTACAGTCCTCAGACACTGTTATTCATCGAAGAATATTTTTAACACATAAAAACCCCAGAAATTGTAACGTTAGTCTTTGTGCTATTTCTCTGCATATATGGGTTTCAGATACATCATGTAGAACATGATCATGTAGAACATGTAACAACTGATGTAAATCATATCGTCTGAATCTTGTAAGGATTACCAAAATGCTTCACTATTAATTTAAATATTAAAACAGTTCAATGTGTTTTAGCTCTATCGTTTTCAGGGAGGTCTTGAGACAGAGAGATGGAGGGGTTAGGAGGAAGGGTGGAAGTGGGGAGGATGGGGCTGACCTGTACTATAGAACCCAGTGACTGAGAGTATATCATGGAAGCAACACAGGACCTTCTGAGGAAGATAAGGAAGGACCAGGGAAGAGAGGAATCATGAAAGCATAGCTGAAAACAGGATAAAGTAGGGATTTGATATAGCAACCTATGCCACAAACTGTCTTATTTTGCTGCTGGTGTGGCCTGCTTGTTTCTGTGGAGCCACCATCTAGAGGAGGTGTTCTGCGTAGATTTGTAAACATTATGTCTTTTGCTTCAGATTTCATCTCAAGCCAGAGCCAAGCCAGCTGAGGCCTGGGCTGCAGGCAATATGTCAGCATGAGCTCTCACTTCGATTAGTACATCATCAAGTATTCAAGTTGGACTGCGTTTAATTCATGTTAGCTCAACTAATGGCAAACGTAGAGTCAGAATCCTCGACAGGCGCCCAATGAATGCTCTGTGATGAAATATTAATCACGGTTATGGCACGAAGCCACTCCTCACTTTCAAAGACATCTGAACTCACATGTGATTGCTGCTGGCTTAAGGGGGAGAGGACCCACTTGATCAATGCGAGGTGCCTCATGATCACCCTTCCCTTTACTTGTGTGTCTATATGTGTCTGGTATGTTTGTGCACATATTTATTTTTGCATGCATTTGGGAGTGTGCATATGAGTTTACAAGTCTGATACTATGCATGTTCTTATTGAGATGTGTGTGTGTGTTCTCTATGGGCTTCCACTGATACAGAGTGGGCAAACACACATGATTTATATGAAGAGAAATGACCTGCAAGATGAAACACTGAGTGTCTGTGTAATGAGGGTTCTCAGGGTTCTGCACTGCCTGCTTATATTAACCCTCTATCTGATTCCTTTATTTAGCTTCTCTGCCAGTCTGTCTTATAGTGTGTGTCATCTATCCTACTCTGTGAATATGTATGAGCAACCCAACAGACACTTATAATGATAATGATGAAATTGCTCTCTCTTCTTTCTTCTTTTTATCACTGTCCTGCTCCATCCTCTCCTCCTCCTTCATCACCTTGCCCTCTCCCCTTTCCTACACTCTGGTGCTGTCGCCTTTCTTTCTGCCCTGTCTGTAGGATGTCGCGGGGAAGGTACTAGACAGGTGGGCTATCATGACGTTCGAGGAGGAAATCGCCACCCTACAACAGTTTTTGCGTTTTGGTGAGACCAAGTCCATTGTAGAGTTGATGGCTCTGCAGGACAAGGAAGGCCAGGCTGTGTTGGTTCCAAGCACCCGCACCAACTCAGATATCCGCACTTTCATTGAGCGCAACACCCCACGCACTGTTGCCAGCCTCTCCACATCCAAAGCCAATAAATTAAGCAGTAACAGCATGCACCACTTTGAGAACTTTATCAATAGCATGGCCTTCATGCTGCCATTCCAACTATTAGGCTCTGTTCCTGCACCATTTCTAGGCTCACCAACAGGGACACTGCAGCAGCAGCAACACCAACAACACCAGCAGCCATGCTGTGGGTCCTTGGAGCAGCAGAGTCAAAGACGAGATGATCTAGAGCAGGATGATCTCGGGAAGGACAACACTCTTTCACGACCTCCAGAAAGCAGTCTGCGATGTTCCAGCTCTCTCTCATTCACAACTGATCGGGAAAGAGGTGGAGACAAACTAATAGACAACCTCTCCACCACCACAAAGATTGAGGCAGAAGACTTCTCCACTAGCGACAACTACTCTGAGGGACCCTCCACGCCATGCACACCTTCCATGAGCTCTGATGTAACACAGATGTCACCTGAGGGGAAACTGCGCTGCTTGGACAGGAATGGGAGCAATTGTGTGGGGGTCTCAGGGAGTGGTGGGTGTATAGGCTCCCTAAAGAAGGGTCGTGTATATTGTAATGCCTGTGAGAAAACGTTTTATGACAAAGGCACACTGAAAATCCATTACAACGCAGTGCACCTAAAGATTAAGCACAAGTGTACAATCGAGGGCTGCAACATGGTGTTCAGCTCATTGCGCAGTCGCAATCGCCATAGTGCCAACCCAAACCCACGGCTCCATATGCCCATGAATCGCAACAACCGTGATAAAGACCTGCGGGGCAGCATATCACCTGATGAAAGCTCTCAAGGAGAAAAGAGGTCTGAATATGGCACACCCATCCCTGTCTGCTCTGCAGAAAGCCATAAATCCGTGTCCAGCTACATGGTGAGCCACGTAGATGTCGGCTCAAAGCTCCACAGTAGCTCATTCCCCAGCATGGGCCAGAGTGGCATCCTCTTTCCCAACTTGAAAACAGTGCAGCCAGTCCTGCCTTTCTACCGCAGTCTAGTAACTCCAGCAGAGCTTGCCAACACCCCAGGAACATTACCCTCTCTTCCTATTTTGTCCTCCTCTGTACCAGTCAAACCCATCACGGGCCTTGAACCCTGCATGACAGACCCGATACCAAAGAAAAAGTCACGTAAGTCGAGCATGCCAATAAAGATAGAGAAGGAGGCAGTGGAAAGAGATGATCGGACAGATAAGGAGAGCAGCTCTGAGGATGACATTCACTTACATAGCAGGGACCAGGATGAGTGTGACAGTATCCAAGCTGAAGGGCCTATGTATACAAGACCAGGTGGAGAGGAGAAGGAGTTGAGCGGGGCTTACACTGGTGAAGAAAAGGACAGGGACATCCCCAAAAACCTGTTGGACCATACCTTAGATAGAGAAATGAAAGAGAGGAACAACCAAGATGATAGGCCAAGGCTAGCTGAAACAGAGGTAGTCACCCGTGCATCCTCCCCCTTTGAAAACAGACTGATGGAGAACCACTGTGAAAACAATTTACTATGTCATGAAGCCAATGAAGAACGGGTAGACAGGGAGCATGCAAACTCACTACATGCACCTGACAAATTTTCAGAGCTCAAGTGGGACGAGGGTGAGCATAGGGGGAAAAATGGGGGCACTCTCCAGCTCATAGACCAAGTCAGGGAAGAGGCTGATGGGTGTGTCGATGATTATAGTGACTCAGGGTTATCTCACTACGAACCCGATACTGACCTGCCACACCACTGTGAAATTTGCAGTAAGACCTTTAAGAACCCCTACAGCGTCAAGATGCACTACCAAAATGTCCACCTGAAGGAGATGCATATGTGCACAGTGGATGGCTGCAATGCTACCTTCCCCTCCCGCAGGAGCCGAGACAGGTGAGAAGCAACCATATATTCCAGTTGTTCCTGCAAAGATTTTCAGAATTAAAGACTTATAGTATTCAAATCCCATCTCAAATGCGTTACTATTTAGCTCAATCAGTAGGAAAGTTCTGTTTGGTTCCACCTAGAAGACACTGGATATCAGTCATATAGCATCAGATCAGTTCTAATCTTTGTGTCACTAAAACATGTGAATGTGCTGACAAGAAGGAGGATCTGAAATCAATTCATCTAGTGCAGTTCAGTGCCGGGTGTGTCTTAAAAACAGTTTCTTGGATATTCTAGTGTGTAAGTATTTTAAGGTGGACAAAGAATGTTGAGATTCAGTTGAGCATGACTTGAGTTGTATATGTATTGGATTAAAGTCATTCACTGTGTGGTGTGTGATACTATATATTATATAAATTTAAATCACATATTGTTTTATTTGCAGACACAGTGCAAATTTGAACTTGCACCACAAGCTACTGACCAAAGAATCCTTCAGCCCAGCCAGCACACTCTACCTGCCCTCATCCCACAGTAGAGACAGAGAGTCCGTTTGCCTGGACTACAGCCAGGACCGGGATAGAGACCTACCCCATCGAGACCCAACCAGCCACACCTCTGTGATCTTCCGAGGACACAACCGCATGGGTCTGGTCTTCCCTATGAGCAAAATGTGTACTGTACCAGACAGTGCAGAGGCATTGCCCTTAGGAGAGATGGAGGGGTTAGGAGGGGGAGGGGGTGGAAGTGGGGAGGATGGGGCTGTCCTGGACCTGAGCACATCTTCTTCTGCCCCACCCCGTGGCAGCAGCAGTGCAAGATCTTCCTGGGACTCTGATGGAGCCGGCAGTGAGGAAAGGGAAGGGATTGAGGAGAATGAAGAGATTCTCCCCATGGAGGACAGTGATGAAAGCTGCGATGGGATTGGCATGGGAAGGCCTGGGGGGGAAGAGTTGTCATTCGGGGGGGAGAGGACCCTCAGCAGTATTGTGGGAGGACAAGGCGGGCTTCAGGGAGTTGGGGGTGGATCTCCAATAACCTGCCACATCTGCCAAAAGGTCTATAGCAACAAGGGCACATTCAGAGCCCATTACAAGACTGTCCATCTACGACTGCTTCACAAGTGTAAAGTCCCTGGCTGTGATACTTCTTTCTCCTCTGTGAGAAGCAGAAACAGGCACAGCCAGAACCCGAACCTACACAGGAACCTGGCTGTCAGTTCAGGTGCCATAATGGACCAGGAGTAGACTCTTAAGATCATTCCAACATGACTGATTTCCTTTGTTCTATTTGTCTTGTTGTTGCTGTTGTTGTTTTCTTTTGGGGCGCCTAAAAAGGCTAACCAATTAGCACTTTTTAGAGTCTGTAATATCCTGATGTAATATTTTGTAAAAACCGAGAGAAAAAAAGAAAGTCCAATCAGGATTTCATTTGTTGCAGCAAACACAATCTCCTTTTGGAACAATCAGCTTTGTCTGCAAAATAAATGTTGATAAAGCATTACATACATCTGTATACATATCAACATCCTGTTTTTATAACAACCAAAAGATACAGTAAATGCATCTTCAGTCTCAATATTTCATTGTAATGCAGTACTGATTTATACCTTTTCCTTTTCCTTACAGCCCAGTTTATACATTTAAAAACAAAAAATGTCTGTATTGTCCAAATAAGAGTTGAATCATGCCACTGTACCATGAAACGTTTTTTCTTCCAGTGTTTTTGTCGTCAGATGTCCACATTGTCCCTGTGAAGCTGTGCATTATGCATTGATCAAACGCAGTAGTGAAGTGACGTCTTCATCTGATGTTTCATACGTGTGGACAATGGTCTTCAAAAGAGTCTTTGTTAAAAAGCTATCATGTTGTGAACTTGACCAATAAGTTATTGTATGGTGTTGACCTTATCTGTCTTTACTGTTTTAGTTGTTCCACACTGCTAATGTTTACCAAAGATTTTTACCGACCACAGGTGTGTATATAAGGTTCCTCATATTGTGTGAGGGGTGTTCAGTATTAAAAAGAGCCCAGCCAGTCTTCTCTCGTCTACTTTGTGATTATCATCAGTATTTAGACTTGGGCTCTATTGTAACATATAATGAAATCCACAAAATAAACCAACAAATTAACAAAAAACCTTTGACTGATCAGGGTGAAAGAAATCTGGATATTGCTGATGTTTCATTATGAAATCTGCTCATGGGACTAGACTTGATTAAGGCAGTGCTCTTGAATTGTCTTTGGGGTTTCTTGCAGTATCTTGACTGACTGAACAAACAGCCGGAAGTAATGCTGTATTTGGAGACTACAGAATAATATACTATGAATGAGTCAGACACTGAGAAATACCAATGGAAAAAATTTAATTTTTAATGATGGTCTCACATGTGATCACACCGTTAAAGGAACTGGTGAACAAAATGTTTAATAAACTGTATATTCTGTGAATAGAGTAATTTGTTATTTGAAAGAAACCAAAAAAATATACTGTATAAAATAGTTAAGGTTCACAATTAATATTATACGTTTTCCCTTTAAAAAAAAAAATGAATGAACAAGAAATTGTGTTGTATATGTATGATTATTTCACCATGGTTTACCGTTCTGGTTTTTCTCTGCATTTTTTTTACATTCTGTATTTAAATGCAGTGGACCCAATTTAAGTTCCTGTTTGTTGGTTGTTTGGATAGGTTTAAAAAAGGAGCGAAAACCCACCCTTGCTGATAGGTGTTCATGTTTCCTTTGATTTAATGTTACAATATTCATTCGAATTAAATAAAAAGCCATATGTTTGCAAGCCTCATTCTTTTCAATCTTTTAAATGTTTTTATTATGAATAAAATGTAATGCACATTGCTTCATATATATATATACATATATATATATATTATATACACCCACACACACAAATACAAACATACACAATATTATGTGTGTCCTTCACTTAAAGCAGAAAAATTATGTTGTCTTAGTCATAATGGCAGCACGATTATCTGATCCAGGCTAACTCTCTTGAGGCCTTGCACAACTCAGTAAGGCTGATCAACACTGATGAGCCTCCATTGGACACATTAAGCAATGGACTGCTGACAGGACAGTTACGCCTGTATAGACAGGCTTCTCTGCAAGAGATATCCTTATCAAGTCGATTAAAATAGAGCTTAAAGTTATTTTTCACTAAAATGACAAACAACATATACTCTCACTTGCCACTTGCATCTAGCCATCGGATCGTTTTAATTTTATTTCTCTCCAGTAGTTGTAAACATAAGTTAATTTATGTTCCTTGTGGCACTGACAGAATACATTTAAAATAATATCTCTCCATAAAGAACATCTCTGAAAAATCCTCATTTGTCATTATCTCTCTATTACTGGAGCAATCTACCTTATTTTGTTTAATTTTAAGGTAGGCCTACCAATATTTTTTCCCAGTCATATTCCACTGAAAACACAAATTAACCACAAGTTTTGAAATATATGTATCCAGTTCTAACACAAATAAAGATTAAGAAATGAAGAAACTAAATGAGAGACGAAAATTTTTTATAAGTTATCCTGCCATAAGCGAACTGCCAAAAGGCTGAGGATGGGAGTTGTCAACAGAATGACTGGGTCCACGTCAACCGCAGCTTGACCCCTGACTGATATACTGGCCCGAATCAGACACAAAGGCAGCTCGGGCAATGAAACAAATATGTCGACACACAGGTGCAGTAACAGCAATTAACAGTTTTTAATAGTTGTTTTGATTTTACTATGATTTTGTTTATTTTTTTTATTCTGGCACGAAAACAAAAGACACCGAGATGGTAGTCACATTCAGCAGTTATTCAAATTTGCATTCCCTCAAAATGGCATACACTACATGATCTGAAAAAAAAGCTCTCACGGTTACTGAAGAGGTGAATTAATCGCTGTAATGCTGCTATGCAAAGTTAAAGGGCATGGATGGAAATGGACCAGGGACAGTGGAAGTACTGCTGGGCCTACATTGAAAAAGCGAGGAGGACAAATCTGTTACGCAACATGCCAAAGTATTGCACTATTACAGAGGGCTGAAAGCCTTGCATAACTCAACAATTCAACCCACCCATCACATTTACTGTACATTAGCAAGCTTGCAGAGCTGTTCCTCATCACTTAGGAGCTGAAAAACACGGTTCTGACAAGTGGCCCCATCCTTTCTCTGATACATTGCAGAAATCTAGTACCACTCACAGAGGGCACAATGGATTATTTGAGTCCCGCCTGTGCGTTGTATGTAGGCGACAATATTCAACAGAAAACCCAGTTGATCTGTAGAGGTGGTGCACTTGCTCAACTTCCTCCACAGAGCTGTATCTGTATCTGGAGCGATTTTAATCTTTAGGGCTATTTTTAAGAAGCATGCATCCTTCCCTACATTTGTTTGGTGAAATAAACCTGCAGTGTTCAGGACAGATTTATTTTGACCACTGACTAAACCTCCCGTTTAAGATGATAGAATAGGAACAGTGAGCCTGAATTTATTTATCACCAGAAACTGACTCGTCTTGATCTTTTTGGATTCTACTTAACCCCTAAACTGTGTTCAGACTGGAAGGAATAAAATCAGTGACACAAATTAAAGTCCAAAGACATAACACTCCAATTCATAAAACATTTTTTTTAGATGAGATTAGTTTATCAAACAGATTCAAACTGTCTAGTTTAAAAGAGAAAGCAAAATTGAACTGTTTAGTTATTCCCTGATTGTTGATATAAATGTCCATCCTGTTTACATACCAACTTATTACTTCAACTGCTGTACCTATGGAGCGTCTGCACACAGGTCTGTTTCTTTAATGCTAAGTTGTCTTGGAAGGATATTAGTATCAAAAGATATTTTTTGGGCGTAAAATACATCAAATGACCTAACATATTGGACACTGTGATTTTTCCCACCTTTTTCAATGCAAATCCACTTGTTTCATATACTAATTGTGATGGCAAATTAACATGAGTATCTTACAGAACAGTGAAGAAAATTAGCATGAAGCCCTATGACATGTTTACGTCACTGCCCATCAGAGCAGGATGCCTATAAATACCTGAAACAATCGCAGTAATTTGACCCAGGAATTAATGCAAACTGCACCCTTTCACACAAAAGACTAAATCCAGATGTTACTGGGTGTTTGTGGGGTTTTTGGTCCAGTATGAAAGGGTTACAGTCAGTTGTTTGGTGCTGGGCAGGTAGCATATATTGGGATTGTCAGAGCTTTTCCACTAAAAACAGCTGCTACAGCTGTTATCTGTGAAACCAAAATAATTAATTGAAGGGGGCTAAAAATCTAGAGCTGTGAGTTTTTACAGTCTGTGTTTAACGTGGCTTTTTCTGTGGCTTTTTCTCGCAGTTGTTGGTGGTGTGTACATTGTTATCATAACTGACAAAGTCAAAATTACCAAAAATTCAAACATTAATAAAAAATATTGTCTATACTTTTTGTCAGAACACATTAGCTTATTGCTATCTTAAAAGTTACTGCTGTGAGCCAGCATCTGGGAATCAGCAGACATGTGTACATTACTCTGAAAATCCCAAACAGTGAAACTGAGCCCCCTGAACAACAATGTCGCTGATCCTGCCACATGTTTCAGAGAGAGGGGTCTTTCTGGGGCACTGACACCGGATCCTACTTCGTGGTCCTGGGATGGGGATCAGGGCCGGCCAAGGGGGGCTAGCTGGGTTAAGTCAGAGGGGGGTGGTAGGGGGACAGAATAGATTGTCCACGGGTGCTTGGGAAGCTGAAGAATATACGGGGGTATTACCGTCCTGCACAGCAGCCAGATGGACAGCAGATGACTTTTGTTCTACCAAAGGAAAAGGAGGTGGAGGTAGAGAGAAGAAAAAGCAGAGGGAAAAAACAAGTACAAGTTTTCAACTTTACAAGACAGTTTTCTCCTTCTCTTGACCATGACATGTTCATCATCTGTGTGCCGCAATATGAAATCCATTTATACAGTTAAGAAAGACAGCAGGAAATATGAAATCGGATTGTAGCCTAGAATAATGTCCTACAGCTTTAATTGATCTGTGCTCACAAATGTAAATCTTATAATGCACCAGTGTCACCACAGTGGGTCCAACAGCGCAGGAATGGGAACTGCCCCCTGCTGCTGGAAATATCGTCTCCTCTGCAGGTCTCTACTGCCACCTGATGGTGGACAAAACCACCCACAATCCTCTGTTCATGTTTTTATCATAGATGAAATGTTGATCCTGGTCATCAGAATATTTCTTATGAATATGTACATTTAACAATATGTAACAAGTAAGTATGTCAAATTGTTGCAAAAACATTCATTTTAAATTTTAGAAATAAAGTAACTTAGTCCTCTTTTAAATTACTTATTGTTTGAAAGCCAAAGCAGAAATAAATACAGCATGCTGTTTGACAGCACACATACTATTTTGAACATTGTGGGGGAGGTTAACATCTGGAAATTCTGCCCATCCTTTTCTTTGACCCCTGCAATGGAAAGGACGATTTGTGGATCAGGCGAGGGCTTTCAAATACAAATAATATAGAGTTTGGCCTTTTTCTGTTGCCTCCAAAAGGCCAAGCAGTTACTCATTTTGCTGTGAGTGTGCAAGACCTTTACAAGTTTAGACATTTGAACAGTTGTTTTTTAATGACATGCTGGTGCAATATTCCCACTATTGAAGGAACGTGGTAGCAGCTGTTGGTGATGGCGGCTTGCCAATAGCATCAGCCATTGTTGTATTTACAAGATAAGAGATATGCCTCTAGTCCACGGTATAGCCAGTGCAAGACGAAAGTTGTAGCTCCCCATCAGTGGGGAAGCCAGGGTGGCTGCTGACTGTTTGTAATAAGAAGCGTATTCCTACACCAATGCTCCCAGTTCACTACTAACCCGTTCACATCTCTAATATATTTCCCCAAACAGCAACACACCCACCGAGGAGCCAACCGTGGTTATTGGCAACTAAATTCTATTTCGATGCGAGAAACATGAAGTCAAATGTATTCCAGGGGTCATATTAAAACTTAAGGGAAAATGGAGATAGAGTTGACTAACTATTTATGTCGGCAGTCATGACATCCTACAGTCAGAGGTCACAAAAATGATTTGTACTTGTCCAAAGATGATGTCGGTCTCTGTAGTAGTTTCTCTAGACCCCTGCCTAATCTGACCAGTGAGGACATGTACAGCCGCACGTCATCCTTTCACAGCTGGCTGTCCACAAAAAACGTGGGCTTCGTAGACAATTGGCAAAGATTTGGAGGAGAACCTAGTCTGATTAGGACGGACGGCATTCATCCCTATTTGGATGGAGCGGCTTTCAAAACGTAGTAGACAGTCAACATCATGAAAATCCAGAGTTGAGACCAGGAGGCAGAGATGAAATCTTACACGCTTCTCTGCGCTTCTATTAGAGCAATCACCCTCACAATATACCTCACACTATCCTTTAGATAGAACTGTGTCTGCCCCCCGACCACCTAAATTCATTAAGTCAAAAGTAAACAGGAGAGGAGTAATACATTCAAACATAATAAAAGTTAACACAAGCACTATATCAGAACCACAAAATTCAATGATAAAATGTAGTCTATTAAATTAAATGTTAAAACACTCAGATGTAAATCTGCACTTATATTACTGATAACTGAACATCAATTTGATTTATTCTGTCTGACTGAAACCTGGCTGCAAAATGCTGAATATGTAGCTTTAAATGAAGTGACGCCCCCTCCCATATCAATACTCATATTCCTTGAAGCACAGGTAGAGGTGGAGGGGTAGCAGCAACTTTAAATCTGACTTTCAACCCTCGACTTTAACCCTAGAACACTAACGTCTGGTGTTTTTTACCCGAGCGAGTGTGGGCATGGGATTTTCATTGTGGTGCTGCTGTCTGAGTGGCTTGGGTCCTTGGGTAGCTTCATGCTGCTCACTGACGTCATAGAAGGTAGGCTAGTTCGGGTAATTTTCACCCGACGTTAGTGTTAGAGGGTAAAACAGTTTTTGATGATATAGGTTGTAAATGATGCATGGAGACTGTGCCTTCACCAGAAATGTCCAAGGAACGGCTGGACCGAAGAACAAGTTCCCAGCTCTATTATTTATTTTTTTAGGAATTTTTCTCTCACTACTCCCTAATTTTTCACAAATTTTAGAGCCTTTTTATAGGGTCCCCCCATGAAACCTTTTTTTCTTTGTTTTATTGGGGAATACAAAAGAAGAGTGCTTCAAATTGCCATGTATCGTTGTACATTAATATATTTTGATGAGAAGTATTTTTTTTATTGGATATATTATATTGGGTAAAATTTACCCGACGTTAGTGATGGTGTAACTAATTTTATGTTAGTGTTCTAGGGTTAAGGGGACCTCATCCTCATCCTCGGAAATCCCACAAACCAGCTCTTCTAGTTATCATATATTGTCCACCTGCCCCTTATTGTGAATTTTTGAATTTTTATTATGCATAACACTTTCGTTTATCAGATAATACTTTGAACAATTTAAGGAAATAATTATATAATATTAACTCTAGAGCCATGTCTCAGAATAATACAGGAAAGTTATCAAAACTTCATCCCCACACAAGTTGATGACTTTCTAAATAGTACTGCAGCCTGATTGGGAAATTTGACACTGTTACCCCGCTGAAAAAGAAGAAAGTAAATCAGAGGAGATTAGCCATGGTATAATTCGACACAAGCTTTAAAACAGACATCACGAAATATGGAAAGGAAGGTGCATCCCAACAACCAAGATGCTTTTTAACTAGCCTGTACTGACAATTTATAAGAAAGTCCTCCAAAAAGCCTATTATTCATCATTAATAGAAGAAAATAACAACAACTCCAGGTTCCTCCTCAGCGCTGTAGTCAGGCTGACAGAGAGTCTGTTTTAATTAAAGTTGTTGTTTTTTATCAAAGCCGTTTGTAAATGGAGTTGGATTTTATCAGCACCACAGTTTTTCTCTCCTTGCTACTTTCAGATACCCCTTTATAGATCTCCTTGACCTTGAGGCATTTTCCTTTGGGGTCAAGGAATAGTGGATAGGAAAGGAGATTATTTTCACTTTCTGACAGCATACATTTTAAATCAGCTGCAAACTGATCTGTTCAGTTCAACTTTCACCAAATATATGAGCTTGTTCTATGAATGCTGCTCTTTTAGTATGATATTGCACTAAACAATAGCTCCTAATATACTCTTATTATCACAGTATTTCACAGAGTCAGTTAAAAATCCTAATTTCAGGTTGTTTAGTGGGCGTTTAGAACTCAGAGATATGATTTATGTGTGAAACAAGTGGCAACCCACTGTGATATTATGCATTTGTTGGACTGTATAGAAAGTCTGTAATGAAATTCCTCGCAGATTACATTCATCCATAGCATCAATCAATCAATCAATCAAATTTTATTTGTATATCCCATATTCACAAATCACAATTAGTCTCATAGGGCTTTAACATTGTGTGACATCCTCTGTCCTTAACCCTCAGCAAGAGTAAGGAAAAACTACTAAAAACCCTTTTAACAGGTAAAAATACGTAGAAACCTCAGAGAGAGCCACATGTGAGGGATCCCTCTCCCAGGACGGACACAAGTGCAATAGATGTCAAATGTAGGAAAACATCATTGGGATTAAAGTTTTTAGCAGCATCGATGAGGGTAAACATTTTGAAGGATAACTTCAATACTATATGTCAAGCAGTCCTGCTGCATCATAGTCTCTGGTCAGCAGCCAGCAAGATCACGATCCAGCATCAGGATGGGATCCACTATAGTCCACAGTCATTGTCCACTGGCGCCAGTTAGGATCCGTCATCAGCCGCCGCCTCGGTCGTGGTCCACTACCATCCGATGCCAACGCGACAAAGGATCCTCCATTACCACTACGATCAGCCCGCACGATATGGAATCCGCAAAAATGGATCCACCATTGGGACTTCTGATGCGCGATCCATAAATCGTGATCCATGGTGCGGCCACAGCTGTGGCCCTGCATCTGCGGGCGATAAGGCACAGGAACTCCGGGGAAGGGGTCAAGTTAGTAACATGTACTGATGAGATAAGAATTACTTTGATGTGATAAGGATGGAGAAGAGGAAGGAGAAGCTGGAAAGAGAAGCTCCGTGTGTCATGTGTCATGAATTCCCTTTGCGCCTTAGCGTCATCAGGGGTTTTTGCCATTTAATCAATGATACAATGATACAGGCCGAAATTGAGGCTACACTGAGGCTCAAGGTAAATCTGACTGGCTACTGGTTTGTATGGTAGTACGATGAAAACCATGTGACCCACTCAGAAGATCAGACATCAATACAGCTATAGCATTTTAAACTAAACGTTTCCTATTTTGGAACATAGGACGAGTTACGTTCTGCTGCACTAATTAGCTCTAACTATAAGCTTTATCAAAAAGGAAGGTTTTAAGCCTACTCTTAAACCAACAGATCGTTTCTGCTTCCTGAACTGAAAGTGAGAGATTATTCCACAGCAGTGGGGCTTGATGGCTAAAAGCTCTGGCTCCTACTCTACTTTTAGAGACTTTAGGGACGACAAGTAAACCTGAATTCTGGGATCGGAGTGCTCTAGTGGGTTGATAAGGTACTAGCATCTCTGTAAGGTAAAAGGTGCCATATTATTAAGGGCCTTGAAGGTGAGGAGGAGAATTTTAAATTCTATTTTAGATTTAATACAGGAGAAATGTACTCTCTTTTCTTGGTTCTCGTCAGGACACGTGCTGCCGCATTTTGGACAAGCTTCAGAGTCTTTAACGATAGCATAAGTTAACATGCTTTTTGTTCAATAAGAATCCTTCAGTATGCAGAGGACATGGGATGTTACGTGCTGTATCTGAATTGACTCCTTACTATTGTCGTTTTCAAGTCTTAATTCTCACAAACACATTCATACAGCCTAACTCTTGTTTTTTGTCACACATATACACACTATTTACACAATTTACGGTTCACGGTGTTGCTCACATTAGGCATGTAGACTTGTGGAGCTGGGCATCAAACCGCCAACCTTGTGTTTGTGGACAACACACTCTAACTCCTGAACCACATCCACCATAAACATCTGTATAATCCATCTGAAAAGTGATCCAAATCCCCGGTGCATGCCCCACCAAAAGTGCAGCACCAGTTCAAGCAGATTTGAAAAAAAGAGCTGGACAGGATGAGAACACCCTACAACAATATAAAACAATAAATTATTGAATTAATGAAATAGTGCTGTAGCCTCTGTGCCTAGCATCCCAGTCAGCGAGTGAGCGAGTGAGAGGGAGTGGGAGCTCATGTTAGCCAGCGAAATAGGGGACGTTAGGCCGTCTGATATTTTGAGTTTTTGTATTTATTGGCAGTCAGGGCAGGATTATGTGTGCAAACATACTTCTGTATCTATATGAACCTGGAAAATGGTAGGTGTCCAAGCGCTTTGAAGTATTTTCTATAAAATAGAGAAGTTTGTTAAATACTTAGTTCACCATGAGTGATACAATCCATAATCAGTGAATCTGTGAAAATTGATCATTTGTTTGGTCACTATCTGTCTCCTATTTCAATGACAAATCGACTGCACATGTCAAACTGATACATCAGCCACAGAAGTCCGCTAATCCTATTATTTTTTGTAATTAGTTGTTTGTCAAGATATTTATGACGCTCTTGAAGTCATCGTTTCTCTCTTCCGCCGTTTCCTCTGCACGAGCACCTGTCAGCCAATGGGCTTTGAGAAGTGGCGACATCTCTGCGATTCAGGAAACCCGCTCCGCTCAAAAAGATGAGCAAGACTACGTAAACCACATTTCCGGTATGTACTTTCAGAATAAAATAGAGACGGAACAGCAGAACGCAATCTTTCAACACATTACAAGTTGCAGTGAACATTACAATATCTCTTATGTATTGTATAAGAGAGTCCATGTATTTAACATTTGGATGATCTAATAAGATATTTAAAGGTACTTTATGTTTAAAACAGTGAATTGTGAAGGGGAATGTTTATTAAGGAGATGATGGGGGAACTTCTACCCATATATAGAGAATTTGAAAATTAAAACCAGTTAAACAGTCATGTGGTAAAACCATACTAATATAAATGAATACCATAAAAGAAAAACAAAATCAGTCCTGGACTTGGCACTTTTATTTCTATGACAACGAGGCCTGTTCCGGCGTTGTCGTTCTTCCGGGTGTGGACTTGATTCCCCAGGTCTGGCTGCAGTGTTGACTGATGAGTGCGGAGCAGTGCACTCGCTCGGCTCTTTAACGTAGATTTCCTCTGTTTGGTGTTCGGTGGGTCCACGGAACATTTCCCCCGGAGGTGAACGGTACACGGTCCACGATGTCTGTGGCCGGGCTGAAGAAACAGTTCCACAAAGCCAGTCAGGTAAGGAGACGCCTCTCACTGCTCGCTCACAACAATTGATCGGATGTTAACGGTGAGCGACAAACGGAACCCGGCTTCATTATATCAATAATGATACAAATCAAATAGTGAATTATTACATCCTATCGTTGTGGACTGTAACAGCGGCTCAGGTGAGGTTTCGATGAATTGTGCTTATTGTCACATTCTTTTCATCCTGATAAGTTCATGTTAAACGAAGACATCGCATCACCAAAGTCTTTGGACATATATAACAATTTTATATATTCTCGCATACATGCGAACACACTTTCGCGGTTTATCGTGATTTAAGAGCGTTTCCGACACAATGAAGTCCAGGGGATCGGTCGGCTCTGCTTTTGATGTATCACGTCTCCATCTCGTAGCACACCAAATGTTGGACCTGGTTCTCGTTGTCCGGACCAGTGACAGGAACAGGTGTATATTTTGTATAATGCATTACAGTAGCTCGCTCTGTTCTGTCCAGATGTCAGATCATGCATGTGTCTAATGTGTTGACTTGTGGGATAGTTACACAATAATTCTAAGTTGTACAGGTGTCATCTGTTAAACCTGGCAACTTTTTTTTTCTTCCTTAAAGCCTCCTGCCACCAAAATACACTGTGGTGGGTGGCTGTGATTAACTATGAACCACTTGTAAAAAATAAAGGCTGGATCATCTGCTGGTCTAAATGAGCAGTGGCTCTTGGTGATTCATACGTTACTCAAGCTGTGATTACATATTTAAGAACATTTTTAAAATGAGTCAATAGCTCCTTTACAGGTGGAAATTGATTGGATTAGAGTAGAGTTTGGCATGAGGGCTTCCTTACAGGCTCATCTAGGTGTTCCCTTAAAACACATGGAGCCTGCTGAGTTTAGTTTTGGTTTCATTCTTTTGAGTTAAACGACAAGCTCAGTAAATAGTGTTTCTCTAATATCCATGAAATACTGTAATTTATTGTAGTCACTTTTAGGAAACTCTGTCAAGCCTTCCTGTGAAAACATAATAATTTTTACATTATCTATACTATAGTTTTTCCATTTTACACTTTAATCTGAATGGCACACAGAGACTAGAGCGCAGGCCTGGATCTGTCCTACCTGACTGCTCTCCCTGTAGTTTGATTTTGTCAACAACTGTTCATTTGAATGACTTCAAAGGAGGAAGTGCAGCATTGACTGTTATATTTTTATTTGGGATGAGAGCTTCTGGAGACTGTAACCCTTACCCACCATTAATTTACAGTTGTTGTCACCATGATAACAGCGTTTAAGACACAATGTGTACATGTGTGTAATTTTAATTGATAATTGAACTAGTGTAAAATATAATTTATTAAGCTTAGGTTATTTCATAATTAATACAATTTAGTAAAGCCTCTCTGACCCTGTTGACTTTTATTCTTCACCTAATTTATTCAACAAACTCGTACTGTAGAAGTGACATGACCAGATCATGTAACTGCTTGTCAAAACCAGAATCTTTCATAGATAATCATATATAAGGCAATTCATGTAGAATAGATTGTAATCCTCTATGTCAAAGATTATTGAGAAAACGGGTACTTTCCCCATATGTTCTCACTTAAAATTTCAAAATGCAGACAATTTCAATCCTTATAACATCTGTTGTCATGTGATTTTGGAAAATGAAGTGCATAAACTATTCAATACATGATGTATTTAGGAATATTTAGTCTTAATGTCTTAATCTGTAACATAGTGTTTTATGTAGGGCTTCCCCCCTAAAGTCAAATAATCATTTAGAGATGTCTCTAAAGTCGACATCTCTGAGATTCTTCAGTTCAAGCATTTGGTTTTCCTGCTTTAGCTGTGGCTCAGTTTAGAAGTGGTGAATTTACAGAACACAACTACTTAATATGATATAGTCTCTGGCTTCTGAACTATTGTCTGCAAAAAACGGTTGCTGGACATTTTTGATCTGTGACCGTGAGCATAGTTAACACGTATTAGCTTGGAGAGACAACTAGATTTGCTTAAATGTCTCGTAACATTTATGTCTCATAAAGCTCTGTATCGTACGCTTTTTGCTATTTACACAAACATGCGTACAATTCATCTATATGCAGCACTTTCTCTATGAGAGGTGGCAAATTTGTGGACTTCAGTATCTTGCCCTAGGACACTTCGACATGCGGAATGGGGAAGACAGGATTGAACCGCAGACCTTCTGGTTAGACCGCTCTAAACCCTGAGCAGCAGCTGCCCCATGTTACCCATGTACAGTATGTGAGGACCCAGAACACCTCAGCTGAACCCTGTTCCAAAGTCTGTCAGTATGTCATTTTTTTCCTCGTCAGTATGTGAAAAGGAACAACTGTCAAATACTCATGTTGTACTGCCAAATCATTTCACTGGACCCTTCAGGCAGCCCCTGCCATTGGCATTTTAATTCTTAGGGAAACACTGCAAAAAATGTATTTCCCACAAAGCTACTGCATGGTTTTAAATAAAGCTCTTAAAATAATTTCTAATTGCTCATTTGCCAACCTTGATGACCTTAGACCAGCATCTGACTGAATCATAGATCAGTCCAGACATTAGAGATTTACTGTCTAATTCCGGGTATGACTGTCTTGTCCCCTCACATTAGAGAGAACATCTGATTACATGTGAAATTAGTCCCATGTGCATGAGACAAATGTCAACCTGCCACCTTCCGTTTTGTGTCTGTCTGCTCCGCACTGTTGTTGTGGTGTCATTCCCTCCATGCTTTGATCAGTGTAATTTGACATGGAACTATAGATGTGCAGGTTTTCTTCTATTTTATAATAGAAATTATAATTATATATAGTTGTCCACTCTCTTGTACTCATTTTATGGACACATTTATGTACAGGCTTTTCCTTTAGTGGGAAGGGCTTTCTATATACTCTCATGGACAGTGTTATCTCCTCTGAGTCATGCAGTGGAGCCGTCAAAGCCAATTCTGTTTTCTGCTAGTGGAAACAAGGTGTGAGACCTGACAAGCTATGACTATCAATCAGACATTTCATACCTGTCTAAAAAAACGAATAATGGGTCAGTTTCTAGAATTCTGTTTGCCATATACTGCATGTGAAAATATTGTTTGGTGTTTCACCTGCTTCCTGAAGAGGAAGTCCCCCCTGAAATGAGACCAGATAAATAAATGGCCCTCAACCAGCGGAAGATAAGTGGGGAGGGAAACATTGTCATTTCCTGTTTATTTCAGCCATATCTGAATCTTTTTCCACTATTAGTGGAGATCGGGCTAGAGGGATACAGTGGAACATCACGTCTGGCCAGGTTAGATACATTGGTGTGTGTATGTGTACACACAATGTCAAGATGAGTTCATGCTTTAACTCAAGCATGAAGCAGAAAACGACGACTGAGTTATTCCTTTTAGTTAGGGCTTCAGTTCTGGTTATTTTCATTAATTATTGATGTGCTGATAAAAGTTCTGGTCAGATGTCTGGTTTTGTCAAACCAACTTTTCAAAACGTAAAGATCTTCAGTTAGAAAAGAGAGAAAACAGTCCTATCCTTCCTCTATCTGTTACTTGATAATGGCACTGTTGTTGTTGTCCTTGTATCCACGGCTCTGTGGAATGTTCAAAGTTCACAGTCATTTGTACAGGTGGAGCCCACCACTGTCTATGCAGTTTTATGACTAATACTCCTGAAGTCGAGGTAGTCATTAAAGCCTGCGTTACCCGATGTCTGCTCCTCCACTGATTTTCACTGGAAGGAGCGGTTTGAGAACAATATTAGCAATAGGTGTCTGCAACCGTTTACATGGATCAAAAAGCTTGGGACAGAATTGTTTCTCTACAAATGCTGTTTAAATAATTCTGTTTCAGTACTCATTCTGATTTTTTTCATGTCTCTCTCATTCGCCCTGCGCACTGCCAACTGAATCTAGCCCAACCGAGCGGGCCCTGTCATCTCCTCCGGCTCTCCATACATTGAATAAGTTTACAAATTCTGTTGTTTTTACCCAGTGTTGGTTTAGACACATGTCCAATGACTGTTATGAAATGTAGGTTCAGATCTTGATAATTGCTATCTAAGTTGAAAAGCATTATAGATAATAGATAGATGGATAATTCTGTGCAGCGCTCCCAGCAGGCACTCTTACAGTATATTCCTTTAATAAATTTAGAAAAGACATGTTAAGTTGAGAGTATCTTATTTTGTTTAGATGAGGTCGTGAAGTGGAAACCAAAATGTCATGGTGGGCTGTTGGTCTAAGGGTTCAAGGTATTTTTGTGAAAAAAGACATTTAGTGTGAAGCTGGGAGTTTGGACATTGGAGTTTGCGGTTATATAATGGTACCAAAGATTAACTTCACGTTCATATATTTTTCTAAAATAAGATACACCTTGCACTTGGGTTTGTTTTGAAACACTAAGCGAACAAACTAGATCTTATCCTATCTCATCTTATCTTATCTAACAAGGTTGATGAAGGACAATTGGCGAGAAAACAGTGTTGTAATGTTACAAGCAGCGAGTTGATTTTATTCAGTGAGAAACATAAAACATGCGGTTTAAGTGGACAAACGTCCAGTTTGTAAGGTACACACGCAGAGACTGAGGTAGTTGTGTGAAAACTATTTCCACACCTAACCAGTCATTGTATAGTTTATGTGATTTGTGCATTGTCTGTTGGTTTTTTAGATATCATGACCTTTAATTATGGCTGGTCAGAATTAAAGTCTGAAACTAAAATCAGAGATAGTGTTAATTTAACTGAATGGTCTCTCGCTCTTGCTTTCTGAAAGTGTGTGAACATTTAACATTTAACATTTAAACCTTTAAAAAGAACTTGTGCAAGTTGATTTCACATGCTCCAACATGTTTTCTCTTCAGGTTCGTACCACAGTGATGTTGTGCCGCTGTGTCAATTGAAATCAGCGTTGTACATTTTTGGAGCTAATGTGGAAGTTTAAATGCCCACACCTAATCCCATACTTTTGACGACTTGGCTCCGCTGTATTGTTAGCAGTGCTTGTCTCCATCATTTTGTATATGTACTCTAGAGATTTTGATGTTGTCTTGTAATCTACACAAAACACAGGATTGGCTGGATTATTGCCCCCAACTCGAGACTTTTTACAATATGTCTTTTATGTTTAACCATATGTCTTTTATTTGATGAACGTGGGGGCAGTCACTGATGCATTAAAATGATCCAAATAGAGGTTTTTTGTCTAGAAAAAAAGATAAATAGATGATGGGGCCAGTTGGAAAGTTTTGCAATCGGTGTCACTCCTACTTGACAAGTATTACTTTAAGCATTCTGGAGGCTTAAATTTGGCAGCATACAAAAATCCAAACTCCCTCTATGTGGGACAATGTAAGCTAAGGTCAGACCATGTCATCACCACAGGTCCGTCTGCGCTGCAAGTGCATGCACATCTGCAATATTGGATTGGCTGTCTTTGTTCTGCTGTATTAACATGTCGTAAGTAAAAACCTGTGGATGCCGGCACCCTGTACCAGATACAGAAAGATGATAGTAATGTAGCCCACACCTCAGTGAAAAGAATCCATACATCTTTAATGACAGCGTGATGGAGAGACTGAGCCACAGTCGCCTGGTTGTCTGGCAGGCAGCTCTTCAGCTCATTAACATTTCAGCAGCTCATCATCATTGTGTGTGTCTTCATGGTGACGTGGATCACCTTATGTTTGTGGTGCAAGATGAGAGCCTGTTACATGACACACAGAAACGGGTTGTTCTCATGGAGAATAAACATTTTTTGTTCATTTAAACAGGATATGGTTCATATTTTAACTGGAACAACTTCTGTTGGTGTCACTTCAATTGTCAGAATTTTTCAGTAAATGTTCTTAATTACTTGGGCAGATCAACTTCAATGTTCTGATTCAGGATTGTGAGTGATGGTTAGCTATTACCAGTATCAGTTAGTGGTTTGCGGTCTTAATGAACTCTTACCCTGTCACAAATTATATTAGAAATTTGTCATTGTTACTGGACGACTATTCATTGATAACATATGTGGTCATCAGCGTGAGAGATACATTAGTAATGAATATGATACAATCACATTCATGCCTAATATATCTATTGACTATCCGTTGGACTCACAATTGCAATTTGAGTCACATAAAATTGATGCAGCACTAAGAGAAAAATGGGCCTCATGCTAAAAAAACTATAGTTTTGTTCTCAAGTGGTGTGTATGAGTGCTTTAAGAGAATTTGCTGCACTCACCAATTTTCTCACAATTTTCTTTCAGGTAAAATGGGTTTTGAATCCAGATGGCATCTACATGTAAACCTGATTACATATTCATATTAATATGTGTCTCCAGTTTCCACACTAAGATCAATTGCATTTTGACTTCTGTGTCAGAATGAGGGACTGATCACCTCTTGAGGTGGTTTGGCTGATCAGATCACAATCTGAACCCCAATGATTGTCAGGTGCATATAGACTTTATTTTAGTCATGCTATATATGAGCAATCTGATCCTACAAAATAGATTAGGTATTTGTCACATTTACATAATTTGTTCACTTGTAAGTGTGCAGTTTGTTATATAACTTGGTCACAATATTGTCAATATGTTTTGTTATTTGTCATATCAAAAAACAACAATATCTGCTAATATGTAGTCCATTATTGGATATAGAGTGTATTGCAAATACATCAATGGCTTCCATGCTGATTTTGTAGATAAACTCTTTTAGACAAGAGAGGAACTAGATCGGTAAAAGATGATGATGAGATATAAGTGGTATCCTGCTTTCTAGTTAACCAGCTGTCATTCTGATTTTGTGTTCCACTCACACCATGCAGCCTGAGTGAAAGAACCAGTATTACATTAGTTCTGGCCAGGACTTTGTAACTAACAACACTATGGTAATACACAGGTGTGTCCCTGCTCAGGACAGGCCTCTAATGAGGCAATAACCTGGAATGACACGATTAACCAAGGCATGATGAAGAACAGGATTAATCCAATAATGTGGTGCCATCCTGTCTGATGGGCTGTTTTTATTTTTTCTTATTAATTTCCTTGCAAATCTTCTCTTTTTAAGTCGTTTACAGTATCTGCAACAAAAGCAGCTTATGTTTCCTGTAACAGAGCAGTGGTTTCCAGTATACGTACCTGACTGGGACTGAGAAACATGAACAACACAATGTCTTCTAGACTGCCTCTTCTGACATGCTCTATGTCCTGAGCCACAGCTGCATGTGTAGTTGGGTAGATAACTCTGTACAGTAAATCTTGAATGAAAGGCTCTTTTAACTGTCTCAGTCATCTAGGTCATGCTATTTCCAAGTGCAAAAAAGTCGGTGAACTGGACTTGGTTGAGTTTCTTGAAGACGTTTTACCTCTCATCCAAGAGGCTTCTTCATTTCTAAGTGACTGCTGGGAGTCCCAGTTATTTAATGTGTAGGGTCGTTAGGAGTCATTGAGGTTTCCTGAGAGGCTGGACCCAACCTGCTGTTGGTTTCACTGAAGTCGTTTGTGGGGCATGTTGTGAATAGTAAAACCTTTTGGGGATGGAAGTCAAGACTGTATTGTATGTGGCTGAACCTCCTTTAAATATAAATTAAAATAATAATTTTCAATTGGAAAACCAACATTGATAATTCTATATTGCAGTGCAACATATTGCTAGTTAGACATTATGATGTTCCTGACCGTAGATTGTAGGTCAGGGGCATTGCCACAGTCTAATTTGTCATTCCATTGTTTCATATTGGTCAGGATTTTGTATACCCTTCTCATAATAACATAAAAACTGTATACAGTGCTTTTTACTTTTTTCTTATCTCTCTTTTCCACAAACACCCTTACAACCGCCCAATCTCTCAAAGTGTCATGACTTGGACTCTTAGATGATTCGTTTTGGGGGGTTTTTGGACACTTTTCATCGTGGACATTTTGCTTGTTTTTGTTTTATTGACTATAACCTGTCTTTCCTTGTGTTTAGTTTTGTGTTCAGTAGTTTTAACCCCTGATTTCTGTGTTTCCTGTTTTATTTCAAAATGTAGCTCTTGTGTGTCTGTAGCTTTATTTCCTGCCTTTGTCCTGTTTCCTGCCCTTGTTATCTCCTGCACCTGTTCCTTATGTGTTTCAACTGTGTTCAATCCTCTCTGCTTTCCCTGTGTATATAAGCCTCTGTGTTTCCCATAGTCTTTGTCAGGTTGTCGTCGTCGTCATTGGCCTCACATCTTTCGCTTGTGAGTTTTTTTGTCAATCCTGGCGTCCCTGTAGATCCTGTCCCCTTGTTCTCTTTTGGCAATCTTTCTGGTTCCAGGGTTTTTCTGTTTGTGAATTTTTTTACTTTGTTTTTGTAAGAACATTTGCCTTTTACTAAAGGACACTGTTTGTTTTGCTACTGAACTTGCTCCTGCATTTTTGGGTCGACCTGCACACTTAAATTCTGGACAAATTAAGGATTGTTCAGGCCACCATCATATGCACTCCCTCAATGACAGATTCACAGTGAGTCAGTCACTGCGGTTACATGTGTCCGATTGAAATCCGATTTCTGGCGTTGTCGGGTTTCAATCGAAGATCCATGTCATGTAACTCCACAAATCTAGATTTCTTGTGTCCGACTGAAGTCGGATAACCACCACCAGATAAGTGGATCGGATTTGGCTGTATATCGGACAACGCGCGCATGTAACTCTGGAAGCTAGACAACAACTGGAGATGACGTCTTTGCGCATGCTTGAGATCCTGCTGTATCACCACTAGCTGTAATGAAAACAGCGCCACCTATCGTAGCGGGGTATGAAATGCTTTCGGACAAGAGTCGGATTTCTCACTGCCATGTACCCTGAGATAGAGCAGTTAACCCCCCATGGATAGAGAAACCGGGCTTCAGCCGAAATCGGGTTTATGCCATCATGTATACGTAGTGAGTGTTATGCAGATCTGCCTTCGGGACTGCCTGCTAAGGAAGGTAAAAACTCTGTGGATTTTCTGTTGGTCCACCGGGGCCGAAGATGGAATCTAATTAAGTGGGAAATCCTTGACATTATCAATCATACAATTGGGGAACCAGTAAAGCTACCTGGACAACACTAAAGTGTGTGTTTTTGAGCCTAGTGTTATATACATGTAAACACAGTTAGAATGTGCTCTGTTTAGTTAAGGGAATGGAATTTAAAGACGCTTCAGTATACACACCTGTCTTTGGTGTCCAAGGTGACATATCCACTACTTTTTTACAACAACAAATTAAGGTTCCAATCGCACATTACATTTTAATCGCACATTAACTGAATGTTTCAGTCCCACCACTCGTCAACTTTGCTTCCTGTGTATGTTTTGTGGTCAGATGTCATTTGAATTCATGGAATTTTATTTAAAATCAAGTGGGTTTGTGGGCATCACTCTGTCTTGATGCTGCACAAGACATAGAATATTGCCCTTAACATTTGGTGAAATGGCCAAAGCATGATTCCTCAGAAACAGAGTTGAAACATAAATCTATAGAGTTGCAACATCCTTCTAGATAACCCAGCTGGAATTGGCTGGGTGACTGTAGTTTCTCATCCCACTCACCACTGAACAGACTCTCTATCAAAACAGATGAAAGGTCATAACTCCGTCCAATATGCATTGTTATTAATGTATTTCCGTAATTTTGAGCTTTGATGAACTCACTTCTAAATGTCTGAATTATCTGTAGTAAAAAGAATTACAAATAAAATTCTAAGTGGTTTGTATGGAATACCTCTCTTAAATTTTTATAGAATCAATGATAATCTGTCCCCTCCTCTTTCCTTCTCAGTACACACCTTTGGGATACACAGTTAAACAATAGGCTCTGCTAACACAGACACCCCCAACACGGAATACCTGTATCCATGTGTTGACTGCCGATCCACATCCCCGAAAGACTCCACATTGTTTTTAGGGGAAACAGCTGTTTACTCCAATATGGTTTGATAGAGTGTCACTTTCCCTCCTATCCACCCTGACTGTGACCTGTGACAAACTGACAGTGACTGACAGACCACTGAACACAGAATAGCATCACACCTTGGGTTTTCTTTTTTATGACATTTGGACTATCTTGATGCCAGCAAATATTCTAAATTTGATTACATAGTGAAATTGTAATTTTAAAATTCTCCTGTAGCCTCTCATCTGAGCCTGAGCTGCTGAATGCACTGCATGACAAAAGGTCACTTTCATTGATCGCATCCTCACAAGCATGGTCTGTTTTTTGCAACTTTGAAGAGACTTACCTATATTAAGGATTCATTTAATTGTATCATGTTGCCCTCTTATGGATGTAATGCAGTTTTTCTGAGAAGTAATAATCAAACATCCCTTTTTGACAGCTCTAATCTGTAACCTACAGACACACAGTCCAAATATACCTGATAACCTGACCGGACTAATTTCCCACAGGACCTACCAGTAAAGCTAAGCAGAAGACTGCTTATCTTTGCAGTCCATTAATTAGTTTTAACCCTCTGCAAATCCTGACTAATTGAGCTAACCTTACTGTATTTAAAGCCAACCTGTCTTATTAACCTTATAAGTAAACTTTATATCTCTTCCATGATGTTAAATGGAAATAACCTTTTCCAGTTTGCTTAAAGATTGAACCATATGGTGACTATTTTAATTTCTTGATATTGAGAAACTTTTTCATGATTTGATAACTGAATTTTCATGCTCCAATCAACTTGAAACATAGTTTTCCTACTGCATTATTTGTATGAATATGTTCTTTTCATAAATTATCAAAGTGGTCTTCCTCTTAACTTAATTGATGTAGAAGTTCTGACACCCTGCTTTTCCAGGAAATGTAAATTTCAATTCATTGGGCTATTATAAAGATCAGCTCTACATGTGAGTCATAAGAAAAGAGCACGGGGCAGAAAGTCTTGTTGACTGTCCTAGGGTTATGGGCCTCAATGCAGTGGCATGGCCAAGTGGGGCCACCATCGTACAGCAAGGCTATAACCCAAGTTTTTCCCATTTCAATATTAATATTAAATAAATAATATGTAATTTAAAACTAAATCACTAATGATTTTGGGGAAAACTACAGAATTACACAATAATGCTCTGGTCACTTCTCTGACTGTTGGAATATCAACAATTTCCTCATGGAATATCCCTACTCCCTACCAGGGAAAGTCTGTTCAGGGAACTTCACTTGACAAAATCCTTGATTTGGAACACCCTGCAACTTCATAAACTCGTCTTGTGAACATAGTAAACACAACTCCGATTGAATGCAGCAAGTGACATGAACAAAGTAGCTCATAACAACATAGCTAATGCATAGCTAATGCAATTGCAACATCAATGTACTATCTGAAGGTAAAACCAGGACACACTGCAGAATTTTGGCTGATTATGCCAAAATTGCCTTATTCACTAACAATAACTAATGTTGAAGTAAGTAATGTTAAATGAATTGTATCGTTGCTGAATTAATGAGAAGCTTCTACTAATTCCTTTAAGATAATACCCATATAATTGTGTGCGGTATGAAACTCATTAAATTAGTAGTACTGACAGACACATTCTTAGTTATAGACTTAATGGTCTTTCCCCTTTTGCCCCTAAAACTATTTAATTGGTTTGAAGCTTAAGTTCATTACTTTTCTCCAGCAGAGAAGATTGGTTTGTGGAAATCAGCAACACCATTCATTAAACAGTCAGTTGTCTGGAAGTATAATTAACAGCAGTATGATGTTAGTTAATGACTACCGAGCCTGGACTTTTAGTAGGATTACACAAAAACTACTGAACCAATTTTGTTGAATTTGATGGAAGGTTCGGGTATGGGCCAAGGGAAAAATAACTAACTAACATTGCAAAACAGGGCACCAGCCTCGGCAGAGGTATGCACTCAGCCAGTGCCTCTGTACTTTTGGTACTTTATTCTCTCTGTAGTATCCGTGTAACACTTGTATCCCTTTCGGTTGTTTCAACTGCAGTGCTAGTACAGTATACATTGGGTATAATATTATGAGAATTTTTATGGAATTCATATAATATTGGTTTCATACAAAGGTTTCAGACACAATAAAACAATCTTTGTTTTGATTTAGGGCCTGATCCGCTTAAGGATTGCGCGTGTAAAAATGTATGCAAACTTGATTTCACCTGCAAAAAAACATACAAGCTGATCTACTCACGGTGCACACTGAGGATTGTGTAAAGAATATCACGCGGTGTGTGTGCTTAATGAATATGCTTTATCAGGCGTGTCTACCCGAAGGCTGAAAATATTGGGAGGAGTATATGCAAATACTTTAATTTAGCACACGTATGTGATGGAAAAAAAAAAGCTGTGATCGTGACTGCGTCTATATTTAATATGTTTGAAAGGTAGATGCTAATTGGAACAGCGTTGTGCACAGATGTCTGCAGTTATTGTGGTGAGGAGGAGAAGGAATGGAAGAAGATGGAGAGAATTTTTTTTATCCGCTTGTGTTTGGATTGACAGAAGCAAAAATAATCCAGACCTGTCGCCTGTCCAGCAATGCCATTTTGGAGCTTTTGGATGAGTTAAAGGCTGATTTGGAGCCACCCACAAGAAGCAATCGCACAACACCACTGGCTGCATGTTGGGCAACAACCCAATGCTTCAGGATTGCGAGCATGCATCAATGTAATTCAAGGTCATTTCTCATGAGCTGTTGAGGTATGAGTTTTCCTCTTATTTTCATGCAATACTCTTTAACTACAAAAAAATGTACTTCAAGCCTAAAGAAAATTAAAGTTCCCTTTCATTATGTCTTCCTATTTCCTTCTTTTTGCCAACTTTAAATGTTTAACTGGGGTTTTTCTTTTTCCCAGGTTGCGCTTGTCTCCAGTGCGTTCTTCTCCTCCAGTGCGCTCTCCTCCCTCTCTATTCCCCGGCTGCTCCGTTGTGGGACTGCTTGTATTGAGAGACTTCACCACTGCCTATACCCAATCTTCGATCCCTCTTGCAAGGGCCAGATACACTGGTGACCAGCCGCCTGGTGTGAGCTAAAACGGCCCGAGTGTCACGCCTCAGCGCTCGTGCCACGGAGGAAACAGCCCTCACCTCCTGTGCAATGGATGGCAGTCCATATTGAAGAGCTGCAGACATATTTTTTTGTTGCTGCAGCAACTCCCTATCAATGTCATCACAATCTGGGCACCTTTAAGGCTGTGCAGGGGTGCCTGCTGATATGGGCTGAGTTGAAGACTGAGGCAGGGATTGCCGAACTTCTGAGCAGATATCCAGTTGTTTTGCAAAGAGAGCCTTAGAAAGCCTTAGACACTGGAACTTTAATTAAATGAAATATATCCAGGAAAAACACGTGTTTGTCTTATTGTGCACTTGCCTTCTTCTGCAATTGGCTGAAGTGTGTCATTCCAATTATCTGCTCATTGCAGAAAGTGAACTAAACCTGCTGCTCAATATTGATCAGAGGCAGCCCCCCACCTGTTTTATTTGCCGAGGTTTTATTATGAGCAATTTTTTCTTGCGTACTTCTTATAGCCTTTCATCTTCTCTATATATCGGTTGTTCTTTTTGTTCTACCCACAGCATTGATACTCTCCCATATATATATTAAAGGGCGCATATTATGTAAAATGTTTACTATCTGTAATTACTTGAAGGGGGTCAGTAGGGACCCTCACAGTATGAAAACAGTCACTCCGCTGACTTTTTCACTCAGTCCATTCTAAGAAATATGTTATCTCCTGTATAAGTCATATGGTTTCTCACTCATCTCTCAGCCCCACCCGGCCAGTACCAGGCCAGCCTCCGAACCCACCAGTTGTAACCGACTGTAAATATGTGGCTGGTCTTCAATAGATGTATCCAAACATAACGTGACTTTCAGCCGTGTTTACCAGAGTGAATGCACCAGAATGAGACCGGTGATAACCCTGGTCACTTGTCACTCAAGGTGCAGTCAGTCAATCAGAGGAGGGACTCAAGACGCAGGCGTCTGTTCTGTCTGCAGCTCCAGAGAGAGGCAGAAGAGAGGACATGGAAATACACATGGCAGCAGTTTTTTTTATCTTCAAACCACTTATATACACTCCTGATCAAAATCTTAAGACCAGTTAAAAAATTGCCTGAATTTGCATTTTGCACTGTTGGATCTTAGGAAGGTTCTAAGTAGAGCTTCAAAATGCAATAAGAAGAAATGGGAACAAGAGACCAAAAGTTGTGAGCAGGCAATTTATTGAAAACAACAATTTAACTCAAATAGGCTGTTCATCAGCTGATCAAAAGTTTAAGACCACAGCCTTTAAAAGCCAAAATCTGTGCAAAAACTTGGATTCCATGTCATTTCCTGTCAAGTAATCACACTGTGAAGATCTCTTGATGGCAAAAGCAAAAAAGCTCACCGTCTTTGAACGTGGTAGGATTGTTGAACTGCATAAACAAGGCCTCTCACAACGTGCCATCACTGCTGAGGTTGGACGCAGTAAGACAGTCATTTTGCATTTCTTAAAAGATCCTCAGGGTTATGGAACAAAAAAATCAAGTGGTAGACCCAAAAAAATCTCACCGGCGCTGAGCCGGAGGATCCGAATGGCTGTCCGTCAAGACACGGGACGATCCTCGTCCCAAATTAAGGCCATTACTGGTGCTGACTGCAGCCCAATAACCATCAGACGGCATCTGCGAAGGAAGGGCTTCAAAAACAAGAAACGTCTTCAAAGGCCACGTCTCCTTCAACGCCACAAAATTGCCCGTTTAGACTTTGCAAGGAGCACCAAACATGGGACATTCAAAGGTGGAAGAAAGTTTTATTCTCTGACGAGAAAAAATGTAACCTTGAGGTTCCTGATGGCTTCCAACGTTACTGGCATGACAAGGAGATGCCACCTGAGATGTTTTCTACGCGGCACAGTGGAGGGGGCGCCATCATGATCTGGGGTGCTTTTTCCTTCAATGGAACAATGGAGCTCCAGGTTGTGCAGGGGCGTCAAACAGCAGCTGGCTATGTGGAGATGTTGCAGCGGTAGCATCCCTCATGACTGAGGGCCCTCGTCTGTGTGGTAACGACTGGGTTTTTCAGCAGGACAACGCTCCAATTCACAATGCCCGTCTGACCAAGACTTTTTTCCAGGAGAATAACATCACTCTTTTGGACCATCCTGCGTGTTCCCCTGATCTTAATCCAATTGAGAACGTTTGGGGATGGATGGCAAGGGAAGTTTACAAAAATGGACTTCAGTTCCAGACAGTGGATGCCCTTCGTGAAGCCATCTTCACCACTTGGCGCAACATTCGCACTAGCCTTTTGGAAACACTTGCATCAAGCATGCCAAAACAAATTTTTGAAGTGATTAACAATAATGGTGGAGCTACTCATTACTGAGTCAGTTTTTGACACTTTAATTTCTGTTTTAGGAGGTTTTTTTTTTTTTTTTGAGCTGTGGTCTTAAACTTTTGATCAGCTGATGAACAGCCTACTTCAGTTAAATTGTTGTTTTCAATAAATTGCCTGCTCACAACTTTTGGGCTCTTGTTCCCATTTCTTCTTTTTGCATTTTGAAACTCTACTTAGAACCTTCCTAAGATTCAACAGTGCAAAATGCAAATTCATGCAATTTTTTAACTGGTCTTAAGATTTTGATCAGGAGTGTATCATCTTAGGGGTACCAATACCTCAAATTTAATCCCAGAGAAGTGTAAAATATGGGCCCTTTAATATTTCTTTGCTGTAGCTCAACAACATGTTTGTTTGCCTCTTTCACTAACACCTCCAATCCCATTACATTAAATTTCGCTTTGTGCTTGCAGTCACTCTGCTCTTCTCATTTAAATAACGCTGCCTATACCGTGTTTGCACCTGTTTTGAATTACGCAATTATTTTTAGTAGATCACCAGCAAAACGCCCACCAACCAAACATGCAATCTGTTATAAACACAATTTAGCACTCTTCATTTGGGATCTTAGTAAATCATGCCCTTAGTGCACTAAATAATATGTTGTTAAGGAGCTGTAGATGCAGGCAGGGGCTGAGTGTTGGCTGATACTAGTGACAATGCTAAGCTAATGTCATACTATAGAAACTTAAAAAAAAAAAATGCTTAGTTATCTCCATCAACAACTCAATCCAATGAGCTAATTAATTACCTGAGGTTGTTGATGCCTCATTTAAGCTGTGTTCAGACATTAACTAAACTCCTCTGGACATTCTCCGGAGGGTCAGTATGTGTGAACACAAAAGTGAGATGCTCTTTCTGTAGAGATTCTCTGGCCAGCCCCTAGTACTGTATGTCTGCAGCTGCAGAACAGTAGTCAGATAGACGTTGGGATGAATGAGAGCTTGAGGTGGTTGGTCTTACACTTATAGGCTCTTTAACGTCTGCCTGAAAGTAACCTGTCAAATTCAGAGAACAGTATATGTAACGGGTCATAATGGATCCTTTATGCTAGTCTGACCACAGAACCTTTGTAGATGGTCTGAAGGGAAGGATAATCCTTTTTGCCCATCACCTTCATAGCCGGTTTTACTATGTTCTCGTTTTTGGATTTTAGCTGGACTGTTAAGAGTTCCGAACCGTGCTAACATTCTGTATCTAATTATACTTTCTAGCACAGCAGCGTAAACTATTGACATGACGTCGGTGATCACAATGAACAGTCTAAGTCTGCTTAGGAAGTGCAGCCTTTGAGCTAGCTTCCCACCCAGAAAGTCTCCATGGGCCCTTTCTATTTCCATTTAAAATCACAGTCCCACTGTTTGCCCAGATATTTAAAAGGGTTCACCTCAATAACTTTTTAACTGATGGACTCTCACTTCCCTGGGGTCGAGTTTCATCTCCTTCTTTTTGATAATGACTGTCAAACCAGTCTTTAAAGGTGTAAATCTCATCCAGGTACATTGCATGACAGTCATCCCTGTACAGCAAGCTTAAAATCACTTGATCATCAGAAAATTTGATGATATAGTTATTTGGCCTGCTACTCCTGCATTTAGGATTTAGTATACAGTGTGTGTAATACGCTGATAACAGAGTAGTGAGTACGGTTCCTAACACACAGAGCTCAAGTTGCAGTTGATGTAAAGGTCTGGTGTGCTGGGGTTCTTTTAATACACACCCCCTTATTGATTGATCAATTATTGATCACAGGTGAGGCTGTAATCTAGGATTGGGTGCATCATATGACAAGGCGACAAGACTTTTGTCTTTGCAAAAACTGACTCAGTGGGCTTTACCAAGCTGTGAACGTTAGAATGCTTTTCAGCAGTTTCGTTTGGCACCAAAACATTATTTCAAAAGCTGTTGGGATTGAAATTAGCCATTTCTTGTAAAAAAAAAAAAAATTGATTACAAAAATATTTGAGGGGCACTTAAGGTCAACTTATACCCAAGCGACAAGACTTTTGTCAGGAACTGTAGTTTGAGAAATCTTAAGGTTGACAGACCTGCAATCGCAGGATATAGCTCTGAACCTATGACAGACTGTGTTCAGCAAGGGTGCAGAAAATAATAATTTGAAATTATGGCCAAACCTTTGAGAATAATAACTGAGTTTAATAAATGGGAATTAGCCTTTAACATACCAAGTAACACCAGCCTTGGTCTGGCTGCTGGGTACTTATTTTGTTTGTTTAGACTAAGCCTTGTTAGCAAATGACAAAGATATTGTTCTTCTGTGGGTGTTTGTGTGTTCTCCCCGAAAGAAGGAGCAAGCATCCCTTCCGCTCCCCCAGACCCTGGGTTCGGGTTGGACCTGAGACATGTGTTCAGAGTGCAGGAAGACGAAACATAGATCTATAAACACAGTCACACAAACAATGAATGAATGCACCATGCTTGTGGCTTCTTTGATCTGTGACTTAAAAGATCCAGAAAGTTAGCACTGAGTCTTCATACCAAAGACCCTGTTAATTGGAACTGTTTTACTTACACTGATACTTACAAAGTTTTGAGCCCTGTATTCACTCTAAATTTGCTGATCAGGATAATTGCAGCTCTAATGTGTAGATAAGATGACATCACTGGATTAAAAGTGGGGCCAAGGGCACACATTTATTTGCCCCAGCTGTCACCTGCTGCTGCAGCATGTACCAACGCACATGTCATTGTTTCAGTGAGCACTGCTGCTTCCCCCTTTCCCCCTTCAATGCAACAGCAGGCAACCCTTCTTACTCCACAGTACATTGTAATGTGAATCATGATTTAATTTTCATCTAGAAAAATCTACACAGTGGCAAAACAATTCATTTGACAAAAAATAAAAAATCTGCTTTTAATATGTAATTTTTGCAAAGCATTTGCATATTCTTGGATGTTGAGATGATTCCAGTTTGGTTTTTTACAGTCATTATAAAGTATATTCATACTACACTCTGTTCTTTTAAATCCTCTGTCTTCTTTCATGGGTCCATTTTAGGACATGGTGATGAATGGAGGGAAAGGAAAACATAGGGCTCCATTTGAACAATCTAACATGGTTCAGAAGTGTATTTAGTCTTGTATATAGTCATGGGTGTGTTTTGGATGTGACACCTCTTTTGAGCTGGCAGTGGATTTGCCAGCTAGTAAAAGTGAAATCTTTCAAAACAACATGGGGCAACCAACAGCATTACTGTGCTCTCTGTTCCTGACTAATGGTCTGTACTTAACACACAGAGATCAATCCCCTGAGCTGACTCAGTGAAATAAGAGCAGCATACAGCATACTTGTAAAGGTGTACAGTGGTACCTTCTTGTTCATTTCACTTGGCACACTGTCCCCCCCTACCCACTGTCCTAGAAAGGCTCCGGCAGCCTGATTGGGATGTCTGATTTCTACAACCTTAGCTTGCTAATTTTATCCAGGCTCTGACCCACTTGGTCCCTATAACTCTCCTGCACCTGGCGTTACTACTATGCACTGTACACTTTATACTGTATACGGCCGGCCCCGCCCACACTGAATCACACAAGGAGAAATAGAAACGAAAGCAGAGATGAGATGAAGTGAAAACATTATGGGTTTAAGCTGGATGAGAAAGGAGACCTCATTAATGTCAACAAAGCGGTATGTTGAATTTGGAAATACAAGGTTTCCACCACATTCATTATAACCCCTGATGCTGTCAGGTTGTCAAAGTTATTAGGACCCTTACAATACTTACTATACAATACTTAGGAATTACTTTCTGTTTGTTTGATTTGAAACTACACAAGTTGTACTCAGATTGAAGTCGTTTAAGTTGTACTATGACTTTAGAATCTTAGTTTTTATGCTGGCTGATAATTTTAAGACCCTCCAGTTCAGTTCTATTAATCCCAATTTTCCAGATATGGTGCTTGATGTCCAATCTGACTCTTCTACTCAGCACCAGCTGTGATTGCTCAACTGTCTTCTATTCTGGATTAATTTTGAGGTTCTCCCACTTTGTAGCTTCCTGTAAATATTGTGCTGTTCAGGGAGCTACTAATTGGACTTTTAGTCGGAATGAGTCTGTGGTGAAACCCCCATCATCACTTCATCGCTCTATTTTTAATCTGCTAGTTTACTAAACTGCTCCTTATAGAAGAGCCATCCTTCTGCATGGCTGAGTAGCATAACTGCCTTATGGTTCTATTAGTTTTTCCTTGCATCCATTATAGTTACATGGTACATTTCATGAATTGTTTATTAGTGACTGACTGCAAATCAGTTTTCTTCCTAACTGGCCAACTGCCCCAAATCTCTAAGTATTAGTCCTCTATTTGTGCACACAGAATTTTAATCCTCCTTAAATCTGCCAGGGAATGGTCTCTCCCAGTGGTCCATTACTCTATGTGAAACACATTTGAAAACTCTGCAGCTCACTACAGTTAATGCTGTTGAGGAATAATTGTTGACTGTGGTATATTACCAGTTCTTTAAACACAACAAGATTCAAGAGTTTATTATCAAATGCACAACAATAACGTTAAGCAGACCTGGCAATGAAATGCTTGAGTCACAGGCAATTCTAGCAATGCTCAAAGTATTACAAAAAAAAAAAATTTGAATAAAATAGTATAAAATAGAATATCAAAAATTTAAAATAGAAAATAAAATATGTATATCTAAATATTAGGGCTGGGCAACGATTAAAATTTTTAATCGCGATTAATCGCATGATTTCCCTGATTAATCACGATTAATCGCATTTGTATACGCA